>NC_133472.1:5207557-5312170 GCF_025370935.1 Choristoneura fumiferana | reverse complement strand
CGTCAATGAAAATCACGATTTAATTTTCGGGAATTTTCATAAATCTCAATTCAGCTGCTGATCTAATGATTTACGTGTGCGAAGCCGCAGGTAAACACAAGTATGTTTTATAATAATAAGGGGCTGTTTCACCACCCATTGATTAGCGTTAACCGACGGTTAAATGTGATGCCGTCTCCGTCTATTCGAACAAAACAAATAGAGACGCCATCACACCTAACCGCCAGTTAACACTAACCAATGGATGGTGAAACAGCCCCTAGGTATACCCACATATTGTTTAAACTGAAATGTAAGATTTCTTATGTTTTAATTCATTACAGGCGCAGCCGGATAATGTCGAACAACTCATCAAGAAGCACGAGGACTTCGATAAGGCGATCAACGCTCATGTAAGTTGCAGTGATTAGATCGAGTGTCGCCTCTATGTATCGCCTACTACGTAGTGTAGTAGCTTAAGGACCTACGCTAACTGACGCGGTTTGCACGGTGCGGGTGGATGCCTGTTGAACAATAGTATGGGCAGCGCTAACTGCGCGCGTCGCGTGCGCAGGATTGTGCCTGCAGGCCCTATGTGGTATATAAAAAATATAGGTAGCAATTTATTAAAGGGAAAATTATTGTCAACCCTGGCACGTCATTCATTGTTGTCGTTCATTGTGGCGTTCTAAGGGGGAGGCCTTTGTCCAGCAGTGGACGTCTTCGGGCTGATGATGATGATGATGATGGCACGTCATACAACCGGAGTTAGCATAGATTGAGCAGAGGGTTAGTTACCCTTTAATTTTACTGAAATAGGGCTGAATTAATGAAAAATAATATGTATTTTTTTTGGTTGTAAGTCACGATATTACGGTTTATAAGGAACCATTACCCTTACCACAATTCTTCATAATTGTTAAGTTTCTCTCATACAAAAAAGTGACAGTTATGTGATATAGGGGTCCGGTGGTTTTTTTTTTTTATTAGTTTGCGGTTATGTAGCTTCCAAATGTACAGTTACTCTCAAGTCTTACGTATATACGATGTATATATGACTATTTCTCAACACAGCGGTAAAGGTGATAAAAAGTCACATAATCATCCAATAGAAAGTTTCGATGTAGTTACAAAATTACGATTTTCTCCTCACAAGATTTCGTGACGTTTTCCTGACGTCAAAAAACTTTGGATGTTTTATGCAGTTTATGCTTTATGCTCTCGTCCTTAGTGTTAATAATTTCTTGACAAAACTGATGTCTTGTCAGTTTCGTGACGTGACAACTTTTTCAGAAATACTCTTATATATTTACTCCCATGACCGTTCAAGCTATGCTTAGTTTGGGACGAGGTCAACTGGTGTCAATTGTGTTTATTTATTTACTTGTCCAACTATAAAAAAGGTATATTAGGTACAATAAAATTAAGTAAACTAAAACTATAATAAATCTAAAAATGGACCCTGCTGCATGGTACCAAAGATGCTGGCAGCATTTCCCCGCTGGATCGTAAGACTGATGCGTTGAGCGAGGAAACTGCCAGCTCTTCGGTCTCCCTTGGTATCTCTGAGTCTGTTTGATAGATCTTTGAAGAGACTCAGAGCGCCAGGGCCCCACGGAACAAGGGTCTCGACGCCGAAAGGTACAAAATCATATTCGCACCGAGACCACTGTATTTTCCTGCTTTGGCAGTTTCTGCCATTTCTGCTGCTGCTGCTGCCCTTATTGATGTTCGGTGGAGATGAGACGGGGCCAGTGTGTCAACACAAGTTGCATCCCACACTAGCACACGTCCCATACTTCACGGAATCAGCGACATTCCGTCCGATCTCTTGCCGTCATTTCTAGATATGCCTGTTGGCTCTAAAATAGCGGCACATTGACCGTAGCAAAAGACCGACGGATAATATAGTGTCAATTGTCCCGTGATATTTATTTATTTATCTTACTACAGGAGGAGAAGATAGCTCAGCTCCAGACCCTCGCGGACCAGCTGATCGCGTCCGACCACTACGCGGCCTCGCCCATCGACCAGAAGCGGTCCCAGGTGCTGGACCGCTGGCGTCATCTCAAGGACGCGCTCATCGAGAAGCGCTCCAGGTGAGCTTAACATTACCTGAGTGTAGGCTGTAGTGATTGACTAGGCAGATCTATAAGACGAGCGTGTATGGGAACGTTGGAAGAGGAAGGCCTAGACGAACGTACCACGATCAAAGCGAGACGTTCTGAAGAAAGTTCGGGTCAGGAGTACTCTTGTCGCGGAGTAATCCTAGGTTCACAGTAAAATTTATAGCGACAAAGTATTTAGTCTAGAATAGTCTATATTTCAAGTATATCAGTAAATAAAGCATCCTACTTTCAACTAGGATTGTATACATTTAAAGTACTCACATTCCTTTCAGCAACGGAACCCTCAGGTTCCTTGGGAGGACCTCCCAACTCCCCTTATAGTCCATCCCAAGCCACCAAGAGCCTGGCACTTCAAGCTCAATTTTACATTCAATTCATGTTTTAATATTCTGTGCCATTTCGGTTGCTTTCAACTTAACTTATATGCTTTGTCTTCTTATTTCCCATTCATATTTTCAATAAGACAAATTACTCACTGAACTGCAGGTGTTGAAATTCATCCGGACTTTCCAGGCACTTCAAAAACTCACCCTCTTCGTCAAGCTTTATTTTTTCTTCTATTCATTTTATTCTCTCCTGCAATCGTACCAACATTAGCATCCCTCAGTAGGGTTACTAGCACACAAATTTATTAAGATGTGTCTCTACTTACAGTTTTGATGTTTTCGCGATAGTTCGCGACAACTCTTAACCGACGCACGAAAAGATTGATGAATGTAGAGGAAGCGAGAGTTGTATGCCAGGAGCGTAGCAAGTGGAAGGATGTAGTCTTTGCCTACCCCGTTAGGAAAGAGGCGTGATTTTATGTATGTATGTGTATGTAGGCAGTAGTGACGTAACGAATATACGCATTCGCGGGTTAGGTGGAAGTAATACTTTCGTAGAGAGCTTACATACAAATCAACAAATAAATATCGACTACAAAAAAATATTCTTGCAAATTAAATTCGACCAACTTCCAGTGGTCTGATTGGCTGAAATTTGGCATACTTATGTAAATTGCGTGATAATACAATAATCTGGTAAGTAGTGACATCATTGTAGTCCCACCTGGATCATCTCCGCAGGACGGAACTCCTCAGCGGTTTATGACATCGACTTGAATGTTGGTACGGAAATGTAGTTGAGATGACAATGCAAGTACAGGGCAAAAAAAGGGGGTGACACTCTTCCCCGGCCCGGATAATACCGGGATGGAAATACCGACACTGTTTTTCTTGTACACGCCCATAGAAGCTCCTGTCAGTTTCTATGGGCGAGTACACAAAAAACAGGGCCCGTATTTCCATATCGGTGTTATCCGGGCCGGGAAAAAGTGACACCCAAAAAAAGCTTTTATTAAAAATTATTTTTCTAACAGAATCTTTTTTCGTACAGATTGGGCGATGAGCAGACGCTGCAACAGTTCTCACGCGACGCCGACGAAATGGAGAACTGGATCGCTGAGAAACTGCAGCTGGCGACCGAGGAGAGTTACAAGGTAACGTTAATACGTTTTAGGTAATCCTAATGCGACCGCGGATCGGCAAGCGCAACATTCTAAAGCCGACGTCTCGCGGCAAAACCTTTCATACACGGGTCAAACAACTTTTTTGTGCTGCTTGTTGCCATGGTAACGTCTCCCGAGTGCCGTGGTGGCCTAGTGGTTTGACCTATCGCGTCTCAAGCAGAGGGTCGTGGGTTCAAACCCCGGCTCGCACCTCTGAGCTTTTCGAAATTCATGTGCGGAATTACGTTTGAAATTTACCACGAGCTTTGCGGCGAAACCTGTACAAACCTGCGAAGCAATTCAATGGTGCGTGTGAAGTTCCCAATCCGCACTGGGCCTGCGTGGGAACTATAGTCCAAGCCCTCTTGTTCTGAGAGGACGCGTGTGCCCAGCAGTGGGACATATATAGGCTGGGATGATGATATAAGAATTTATTGCTGAGATCGTCAAAACTTATAAAAATAAGCAAAGATAAAAAAAACAATAAAATACAATGTACTTACTAAAAGTACGATTTTATGACGTACAAATCCACTAAAATTTAGTAACTTTGACAGTTTAAGGCAATTTCTTCATGGCTCATCTCTTAGGCATGCTAACACATAGTATACATATTTCTAACGAAGTGTATCAGTAATGCCACCTGAGAACCTAATACGGGACAGAATGTCAACACTAAAATGTTGATTGACTCACGATTTATGACTGAAAATCACAAAAGTTTGAATCAATCAGTGGCGTAGCGTACTTGGGGCGGGGGGCGGTCCGCCCCGGGCGGCACATTTAGGGGGCGGCAAAATACCATAAAAATTAAATGGTATGTGTGAAGTTCCCAATCCGCACTGGGCGCGCGTGGGAACTACGGCCCAAGTGTTCTCATTCTGAGAGGAGGACTGTGCCCAGCAGTGGGACGTGTACAGGCTGGGGTGATGATGATAATTCCATAACAAAAAAAAATGTCGCACCTACGATTCGGACCGATTAGCCCGGGTGGCTGATACCCACGATATGCCACTGGAACCAATGAGGGATATCGTTTTTTGTCTTTCTAGATGGCGCCACTGCTGCGTGAGGTTTTTAAGTGTGGCTTTCCAAGTCTGTTATTATGGGCGTGAAAACAAAGTTTAGATTAAAATCATATTTAATACATCTTAAAACCGTACCATAAAAATATCGAGCAACCACAGTCTTGCGTAGTCCCGTTTTGTTCGGAAAAAAGGGAGGACAAAAGTTTTCGAAAGACAAAACTGTCTCAAAACACAGACATTCATTGCCCCGTAACGCATAATTGCCATAATTAATTTCAGGTAATGCAAACTATTCACAAAATTATTCTAATTATAAATAAACCCGCGTAGCTCACCTAAGAACTATGAGATTTGACATTTCGAAGACCTCACGCTACACTAGCGCCTCTAGCGGCGAATTCATACGCGATAGCCCTCATTGTCTGACTCCCTTCTATTTTAGGACCCGGCGAACATCCAGTCCAAGCACCAGAAGCACCAGGCGTTCGAAGCGGAGCTGGCGGCGAACGCTGAGCGCATACAGTCCGTACTAGCCATGGGCGACAACTTGGTGCAGCGCGGACAGTGCAGCGGCAGCGAAGACGCGGTCCAGGTAACTTGGCAAAGGATGTGAATGAATGTATAAAATGAACGAATGAATGTAATGACTGCATGTGTGAATGAATTAAATGAGTGAATTAATTAATGAATGGATTTTTTTCCAGTCCCAAACTGTACGAAGGAACTAGACCTAAGATCTATGTCGAAGTCGACTGATTGTCTCGGGCGTTAAATTACTGAACGTCCTTGTCTATACAATGACCTAACCTAGCAACGTAATGCAAGACAGAAAGACTCGATTCTAGTATATTTTACTGTTTTGGACATAAATAAAATTGTTTGATTGTAATTCTGAAGATTTAAATCTTAGCTGAAATAAAAAAAATCGCAAATATTTTTCGGTAGTGCAGAATTAGATGTGATTTTAGCATTATTTATTCATTTACTTCTGTACAGTGCTTTTCTGAATTTCTGTTAATTTTGGCTCAGTTTATTGATAAAAACTACCCGGTAACTTTTAAAAAAAAGTAGTTGAATAAATTATATAAGATAAAGCTCTATTTGCAAAATTCTCAAATTTGACAACAGATGCTGACGTGACGTATAAGAGACATTAAAAAAAGTCACTTTTCTAACCTTGCTAAATTTTTATGAAATAAAAACACATATACAGTCCAAGGCACAAATACCGTCAAATATAAAATTGTATACATCGACCTTATCGATTTGGTGAAACACATTTTTTTTCTGTATGTTTATAATAGGTAGAGTCATTCACGATGACGCGTGCCGTGGTTCTTATTACTATGTCATTAACGTCTAATTTTGACAAAATCACGCATCTTCGTAGATGGCACTAGGTTTAATTAACATCTTTTATCAGGCCCGCCTGGCGTCCATCGCGGACCAGTGGATGTTCCTGACCCAGAAGACGACAGAGAAGTCTCTCAAGCTGAAAGAGGCCAACAAACAGCGCACCTACATCGCCGCCGTCAAAGACCTCGACTTCTGGCTCGGAGAGGTTAGTATTAGAAAACCATTCTGTGTATATTTCAATAGGCCCCTGAATGGTTTGAAAACACACTTGGACCCTGTAGGTGGCGCTGCTGTCGGTTGTTTAGCATATTCAATGTAGTGTTACTTTTCCGGGCAGGACAACGTCTGCCGGGTCCGCTAGTCTTTATGTATAAAACCAAGTCGGATTTGTTCGAACACTTATAACACGAGATCATTTGTCTCGTCCCGAATAGCAGAATAACTATTGAAAACATCGGAAAATTTGCGAAAAAATTTAATAAATGAAAAAACATTTTCTCATTAAAAATGTTAATGAGTTGTTGAGATGTTAATTAATGAGTTTCGTAACTGTCAAACATTTAATTTTCATCCCATCCATACGGTAAACTCTCCCCTCAAATTCAAGAACGTATTAAGGTTTCGAATCGACAATATATTTCCACAATATTGAGATAATTATGGCGTTTTTTAGAGTATAAAAATGTAGAATAATGTCAGTAATGAAAAAGGATTGACATATACATACACATTGGTTGTCAAATATTTATTTGGCATGCTTATAAGGCGAAATATCCCAATACGATCTCAATACCGTTATTTTTCATACTTGGCGATTCTTTTGTGTCGATTTTTTTAAAGTAAACTATCAGTGATTGATAGTGTTTTTGTACGGACGCTGGTTTGATCGCAGTGGTTATTGACTAAATCGTCAACGTACAGGTGGAAAGCCTCCTGACCTCTGAGGACTCCGGCAAAGACCTCGCTTCGGTGCAGAACCTGATGAAGAAGCATCAGCTCGTCGAAGCTGATATCCAAGCCCACGAAGACAGGATAAACGGTAAGAGGAGGCGTAGATGATGATGATGATGAAGAAGACTTTATTCAAGCTCTTGGCTCACCTGATTATTACTGAGGATCTCCGCGTTTGAGCGCCTGCAACTCCAGAATTGCCAGTGCACCCTAGAGAGGTTAGATTTTAGATAGAATCATATGCCTTAGGCTACCTAACGAAGGAAAATCAGGGGAAAAAACTCAAATTTGCTATACGGGTAATATATACCCTGGATTAACATATAGGCTACTTTTTTCTTTGCCCGCGACTTAGCTCGCGCAAAATTAGTATGTAGTTTAAAACTTTGTGATCCTTTTGATCCCACAGGAACCATAGATTATTTTGGAATAAAAGTAGCCTGTATGTTAATCCAGGGTATTTGTTACCTGTATGGCAAATTTTATGCAAATCCGTTCAGTAGTTTCTGCGTGAAAGAGTAACAAACATGCATCCATCGCCATACTTAAAGAAATGGCTTATTTTTTATTGTCCATCTTCTTCCCGCCATATCTAGTGATATATTGATCTCAGAGAATAAAATGTTGATATCAGAGAGATGATTGATCTCGAGAAAGAATTTTACGTAGATTACTTATGTCTTAGAACATTTGTTGCTGTGGGCCAGCGTTTACGAGTTATTTACGAAAAACTAAAAAATTGGACCTGTACACCCCCCTACAACTATGCCAAAATTCGTTTATACACGAGTGTTTTCCCCTGAGAGGCAGTTTTTGGTCCTCGTTGGGTAGGCTACCTGTGTAATTTAGCGGTTATCTTACTCACCACGTCGAGTTTAACTCGCAAAGAGCATGATTAACGAGTTTAGTCTATGGTTGAGCATAACCGTGTAAAAAAATATTAGGGTTCTGTACATCAGAAGGAAGGAAACGGTACCTAGGATGCTCTTCAACCAGAGATGTGTGATGATGTGTTGCGACGAATGTGTTTTTCATGGACTAATAGAAAAGCTTTATTTACCTCGCCTCGCTCCGCTCAACTGCTTCCTCCGGAGCGGTGCTGTGCGAGGAATGCGAGGATAGATAAATGAAGGGTTTGGGGTCCATCCATAAATTATGTAGTCACCCCTTTTATTGTTGAGGCGGTTTGTGACACAGGAACAAAATAAGTGCGATAAGGTGGGGGGGGGAGCTAAAAATGGTCAAACCAACAGTCGAGTTCATAAACTTATGAGTATTGTTAACGGCGTAGAAGAGTGTTCAAATATTTTATATCAAATTTTTGTTCACAACCTTATGAACTCGACTGTACTATGGATGGCTCCTTCTATTTTTTCGTGAAAAACATTCTACACGTAAAGTCACCATCAGATATTTCGGAGAGGTCAAGGTGATCAAAAATATCGAAACATGCATTCTAATACCTTAAAATTAGAGTGCATGTGCCGATGATAGCGACTATGGATGGCCCTCTATTGGTCCATGAAAAACATATTCCACGCACACGTTCGGTACGGCCTGATGCTGATGCGTTATTTCCAGACATGAACGCGCAAGCGGACGCGCTCGTGTCCAGCGGTCAGTTCGACAGCGCCGGCATCGGGTCCCGCCGCGCCGCGATCAACGAACGGTTCGAGCGTGTGCGCAGCCTCGCCGCGCACCGCCGCGCACGCCTCCACGAGGCTAACACGCTGCACCAGTTCTTCAGGGACATCGCCGACGAGGAGTCGTGGATCAAGTGAGATACTAGATGGTCTAAGATCTAAACTTGAAAGGATCGTCACCGGTCTGATAACAGAATGAAACCTATTTTATGACAAATTAAGGGGCTGTTTCACCATCCATTGATTAGTGTTAACAGACGGCTAAATGTGATGCCGTCACCGTCTATTCTAACAAAACAAATAGAGACGGCATCACATTTAACCGTCAGTTAACACTAATCAATGGATGGTGAAACAGCCCCTTAGTATGTTAGAAAAAATAATAGAAATGTTTTGCTAAAAAAAATCCTGAACGGGATATTTTTAATTATTTAAATAATGTTTGGTAAATTTTTGCTTCATCATCGAGATAATAAGAAAATACAGGTGGTAGGACCTTCTGCAAGGTCCGTCCGGATTGCTACCACCATCTTGCTCGCTAATCCTGCCGTGAAGCAGCAGTGTTTGCACTGTTGTGTTTCGGCGTGGAGAGTAAGACAGCCGGTGCAATTACTGGCTGGTTACTATAATTTCATTAGATAATATAATAAATTGTATATCATCGTAAGTACTGTTTTATTGTAAACACGTTGATTGTCTGCATTTTATTAAAAAACAATAAAAATCATTAAAAAAATAGCATGTCCAGGATTTTTTAACAAAACCATTTCTAATATACTAAATATATTATAAAATACATTTCATTCTATTATCAGACCGGTGAAAATCGATGTAAGCTTGTATCTTCTACTGCTAGGTAAATAGTTTAATCGGTGAAAATAGTAGATTGTAAAGTCCGGTCGCGGATCAGGAAGAATTTCGTATAATGACCTTTCACTATTGTGTCTCTGCTCGCGCTTAAATATTTGCCGTCGCGCTTGCACAGATGAATTTGTAAGAATGCGACGACATATATTCACGCGCGAGTGACAGAGACAAGTAGTGAAGGTCATTGCGTGAAATTCTTCGTGCTCCGCGACGAGTTGACTGCAGTTTGAGTCAGGCAGCCGTAGCTATTCGCTTGTCGCATTGAGTTAACGCATTCTGTCTGTATCCAGGGAGAAGAAGCTCTTAGTGGCGTCTGACGACTACGGCCGCGATCTGACCGGCGTCCAGAACCTTCTGAAGAAGCATAAGCGCCTCGAAGCGGAGCTGGCGAGTCACGAGCCAGCCATCCAGGCGGTGCAAGAGGCCGGGGAGAAACTGATGGACGTGTCCAACCTGGGAGTGCCGGAGATCGAGCAACGGCTGAAGGCTTTGGGTGAGTGCAAGGAGTAGAGGATAGATCCCGATTACTTGACAACTCCTGATTTTGACTTTTGATTTTGAAAATATAGATAGTGTTTAGCGAACAGAAAACTTCAATTAGTTGAAAATTGTATTTATAATGTTTTTTTGAAAAATCGATATACCTGTCTCTTTCTCAAACGTTTTTCTCTATGCAGCAAGTATGGCGCTAGTTGCGTATGAAGTCACATGCAATTATGTCTTTCTCTGTCTAATCTTGAATTTCAAACCTTTATAACTTTGTTATTTGTAAAGGTAGCTTAAAAATTGTTTTTCTATTCGATAACAGGCATTATGGATTTTTAATTTATAAAACATATAAAAAATAGTCTAATACCGTATTTGATTTTTATGCACTCTTGATTAAAAACACCTTAGTTTTAAAAACGTTACAAAAATGTTCGTAGGATTAAAATAAGTTTTTGGTAAAAATTTCATTTTTATACAAGCTTTTTTTGCTGACTACTTTTTGTTGACTGTATTGTTTCCCAAACTAAATTTGCATATCAAATTTCAAGTCGATGCCATTAACCTTTGAAGAGTTCCGTCCTGTGAAGACGATCCTGGCCGGACTACCAGAATGTTACTGCCAGATTATTGTATTGTCACGCAATTTACATAAGTTTACCAAATTTCAAGTCAATCCGACTAAGTACTGGAAGTTGGTTGAATTTTACTTGCAAGATATGATTACAGACAAACAGACAACGGGACAGTTGAAACTAAATAAAAGCTTGTAATAATTACCTTGTAACGTGGTCGTTTGTCCAGCTCTGGCGTGGTCGGAGCTCCAGTCGCTCGCCGGGGAGCGCGGTGCCAAGCTGCAGCAGTCGCTGGCTTACCAGCAGTTCCTGGCCAAGGTCGACGAGGAGGAGGCCTGGATCAGGTGAGCATCAGTCGTTCCTACTTGGACCGTTCGTACCGTCCGGTCCGAGTGACACTGTTTACCGGCCCGGATAACACCGACCCGATATGTCGTGTTCACACGCCCATATAAACTCATGCCAGTTTGACAAGAGTTTGTGTGGGCGTGCACACGAAATATCGGTTCGGTATTTCCATATAGGTATTATCCGGGCCGGTAAATAGTGTCACCCTCCGGTCCGATACAGGGGAGCCCATTGAATGTGAATGACTTTCTGCCAAGTTTCTTGCGGCGCATTGTTTTTTGCAATTGTCTTTCTGAAGAAAAAGAAGCCTTCTTTGTGGCATAATTGGAGAATAAACTTTTTGATTTTTTGTTAAATGGGGTACTACGAGTATTTTTTAAAAAGTTGTCCATTTTCAGTTGTCCACTTATAAAAAATATATATATTTCCTGACGCCATTTCAACGCAAAAAATAAGTAATATTGTGTTTATATATATACGAAACCTTGTGGTAAAGGTGATAAAAAGTCAGATAACCTTTGTTGTTGGATCCAATAGAAAGTTTCGATGTAGTTACAAAATTACGAGTTTTCCCTAACAAGATTTCGTGGCGTTTTTCTGGCGTCAAGAAATTTTAGATGTTTTATGCAGTTTTATGATCTCTTCCTTAGTGTTAATAATTTCTTGACAAAACTGGTTTCTTGACAATTTCATGACGCGACACTGTTTTGCGAAATACTCATAACTCAGCTCTGTTGGTATTTGGTGGTCCTTCCGTACAAAGTGTTCGACGGTCGTTTGAACCTCTGCAATTCCCGCAGCGAGAAGCAGCAGCTGGTCGTGGTCGGCGAGTGCGGCGACAGCATGGCCGCCGTGCAGGGGCTCCTCAAGAAGCACGAGGCGCTGGAGGCGGAGCTGGCGGGGCGCGGGGAGCGCGTGCGCGAGCTGGCCGCCGAGGGGGATCGGCTGCTCGCCGCCGGGAACCTGCACTCGGAAGCGCTCCAGCACAGGACCAGGGCGCTCCAGGTACGGAAAATTGAACCGACTACGAAAAAAAAAACTTGAAAATATTTTTCTACCAATACTGTATTTGACAACTGATTTTGCCATGTCTTATATTATTATTATGAAAATATAGATATACAGACAGTGTTTAGCGAAGAGAAAACTGAAATAGGTTGAAAATTGGATTTATAGAGATTTTTTGAGAAAATCTATATACCTCTTTCTCAAGCGCTTTTCTCTATACAGCAAGTATGGCGCTACTTGCACTTTTTTTTTTTTTATACGACTGGATGGCAAACGAGCAAGTGGGTCTCCTGATGGTAAGAGATCACCACCGCCCATAAACATCTGCAAACCAGGGGAATTGGAGATGCGTTGCCAACCTAGAGGCCTAAGATGGGATACCTCAAGTGCCAGTAATTTCACCGGCTGTCTTACTCTCCACGCCGAAACACAACAGTGCAAGCACTGCTGCTTCACGGCAGGATTAGCGAGCAAGATGGTGGTAGCAATCCGGGCGGACCTTGCACAAGGTCCTACCACCTTCAACTTGAGCGCAAGCATGGCTTTCTCTGTCTAATCTTGAGTTTCAAAGCTTTATTTATGACTTTGTTATTTGTTAAGGTAGCTTAAAAATTGTTTCTCTATTCGATAACAGGCATTGTGAAGTTTTAATTTATAAAACATAAAATAATCAAATACCGTATTTGATGTGTTGTTGTGCCAGCAAGAGTGATAGAAGCCTAATTTCCAAGGTGTAACATTTAGATCGGTCAGTATGGGAAAGTCTGTAACTACTCGTATAATACATTTAAAAAAACTTACTCATTTCGGGAATCGAATCCGGACATTTGAAAAATTAAACCTGTCTTTATTAAATAATATGAAATACAATGCATTTTATTCATTCTAGCAATCGTGTTTCATAGTATCATTTATTGCTTATGATTATGACCTACACTTGCTATTTCATCTCCTGACAATCGAAGTGAAAAGGTGAGTGTAAAACATAAAATGAGCCATTTTTCCCTCGCTAAAAGGTATATTGTAAGTGAAAAATTGTTTCTACTGTTGCTATTTCATTTCCTCGCCATCGTCGTGTAAAACTTGGGCATGAAACCCATTTTCCCCTCGACGTGTCTATTCACCCTCGCCGTACCGGCTCGGGTGGCTATATGAACGTCTCGGGTAAAAAGACTCGTTTTATGCCGTTGTTGTACAATATACTATTTCTGTCAGGCCAAGTTGGAGAAGCTGACGAGCCTAGCGGCACGCCGCAAGGCCGCCCTCGTGGATAACTCGGCGTACCTCCAGCTGTTGTGGAAGGCGGACGTGGTCGAGTCCTGGATAGCGGACAAGGAGACCCACGTGCGCTCCGACGAGTTCGGCCGTGACCTGTCCACTGTGCAGACGCTGCTTACCAAGCAGGACACATTCGACGCGGGTGAGGACCTACCTTTATCATCAAAAGCATAACTCGTATAATTAATTTACTATAGTGTTGTGTCACAATCGTTTATTTTTTAGTCTCTACAAATTGTAGTTGCATTTTACCTCGATCGTGCGTTTAAAGTATCGGTTTAAGTATCAATCGTTTTTTTTTTTTGTCACTGTTAATTTTAGTCTCATTCCACCTCGTTCGTGTATTAGCGTATATTAGAACAAACATAAATTAAAGCGTCAAATTAATTAGAGTCCCAAGCAAACATCAAGACATGCGTCTAAGGTAAAATACTTCACGAAAAATGAGATGCTACAAATTAATTATGCTAATGTAAAAAGCTACGCGAGAAATCGCGTCAAGTACAAGATTCTAATTAAATTTTGTTAATTCGCGGTGAAATGCTATTCGGTGAATCGCTACGAGGAATTTATGCTTTTGAGGTAAAAGACTTACAGCCTTATTCATAAAAAGTTAGAGCCTCCTTGAAGGCTCCTTGAAGGCCCGATGCTAAAAAACATGATTCATAAACGTCTGTTAGCGCTAATCAGTCGATCAAGGCTCTGCTAAAGTTAGAGGACCGTAGACCCTCCTTTATATCTCTGCTAAGTCACAAAATGGCCGCCACAAGTTTGAACAGCTGACTTTGACTAGAGCAAAAAACCATAGGTACCGAAGATATTTATAGTGAAGGCAGGGCTACGCAGATTAAAAAAAAACAGGAAAATTTATTTTCAGGAATTTGTATTTAAAAATCCTCTAAATTAGCAACAATAAATTAACAATAAATATGAATAAAAATAAGGATGATTAACATAATTATGGCTTTTTGCACAACATAAACATGCGGATCGGAAATGGCGGGAAAACAAACATCTCGCTTTTTATTTTTTTTCTGGTAATTTGCTGTCACTGCTGTCAATTTTTTTTTTAATTATCGATTAGGCCATTTTTTGTCTTTGATTTGTCAAGGTGGCCAACATAACGCGTCTAATCCGTCTATCAGCAGCTCAACAACTAGCAGACTGCTAGCAAGCGTTTATGAATCATACTTCTTGACAACCGTCTAACAAGCTTAATCAGTCTGCTAAGTAACAGACCGATCAAACCTCAATTGAGGATTTTTATGAATAAGGCTGTAAGTAATGACTCAGCCGTAGGGCATCCCTTGAACCTTAGGCCTCTCCCATTTTCTATAACACCGTCATCCGCAGGTCTGGCCGCGTTCGAGCACGAAGGCATCCAGAACATAACCTCCCTAAAGGAGCAACTGGTGGCCGCGAGCCACGAGCAGACGCCGGCCATCGTCAAGCGGCACCAGGACGTGATCTCTCGCTGGCAGCAGCTGTTGGCTGATTCCGCGGCGAGGAAACAGCGGCTGTTGGAACTGCAAGACCAGTTCCGCCAGATCGAGGAGCTGTATCTCACCTTCGCCAAGAAGGTAAGTCTTTGTCAGGCGTCCTATACAACGTGTTATTTTTGATTTCCGTTAACTTGAGAAAGGAAGAATTAAAAAAAAGGAAAAAATGGTTTATTAACACGGTCCCAACAATACCGCAACCAGACAATAAAACACAGATAATATACATCGTAATTGTGACCAGTAGTCACCGAAAGAGGGGACAATCTACACTACAGGTCAAATGTAGTTAATTTCTCTAAGACACTAGTGGTCTAACTTACTGTTTAAAAAATAATTCTGAGCTTAGATAATTAATTATTAGCAGTAAATCAGAGTAAAGGTTCTTAATTTGCGACGTTTTCTCAAAGTCCATATCTAATCCGTTTTTAATTCACACATACTCTTATTTACAAAAGAAAGTTAAACTTGTGGATTTTTTTGATGACTCTTATGTGTCACGTCAGTGCCACTTGTCAAGTTTGTTTGTTTTGCAATTCAACTATTATCAATGACTGCGAAACTATTATATGCATGAAAAAAAGATTTTTAATCTAGTTTTAAGTTTTTTTTTACTTAAATCTTGTTTCGCCCGCACAGGCTTCGGCGTTCAACTCGTGGTTTGAAAACGCCGAAGAGGACCTCACTGATCCAGTGCGCTGCAACTCTATAGAGGAGATACGCGCCCTACGTGACGCACACGCGCAGTTCCAAGTGAGTATACTCCGTACACATGTATCTACAGGGTGTAACATTCAGATCGGTCAGTATGAGAAAGTCTGAAACTATAACACATCTTCAAACTTTTTTAGTTCTTTAGAATTAAATTTGTCGTTGGCCAGATTTGTCGCTGCAAACGAGCGGCGAGCGCACCTTCCACTGTTTTCTTGCACGGTTCTGATGTTTCCAGGCGTCGCTGTCGTCGGCTCAGAGCGACTTCGAAGCGCTAGCGGCTCTCGACGAGCAGATCAAGTCGTTCAACGTCGGCGCCAACCCCTACACCTGGTTCACCATGGAGGCTCTGGAGGAGACCTGGCGCAATCTGCGCAAGATCATAGGTCAGTCACACAGTGGAACCTATAAACCCTCTTTCAATTCATACTTTCAACTCATTCAATTCTTATGCTCTTAAAGTTCGTGTTTATGCTGGGTCTAGGCGACTTAAAATGACTTTTTATGCTCCAGTGCATAAAGTAAAATCTTCGTCTAAGACAAAGGCAATCAGGTGTCAACAGCCACAGACAAATAAGAATCTATTTTTTTTAAGAATGTTTAATTTGTATAAAACTAAAAAATCAATCAAAATAGATCAATCAAGCTAAAAATTTATAATTATAATAGTAATTCCTGAACAATAAAAGGTACATTGTAAGTGAAAAATTGTTTCCACTGTTGCTATTTCATTTCCTCGCCATCGTCGTGTAAAACTTGGGCATGAAACCCATTTTCCCCTCGACGTGTCTATTCACCCTCGCCGTACCGGCTCGGGTGGCTATATGAATGTCTTGGGTAAAATGGCTCGTTTTATGCTCTTGTTGTACAATCTACTATTTTGGTATTAAAACTAGCGGACCCGGCAAACATCGTGTCTGGAAAAGCAGTACTGCATTAAATATATGAATAATAATGATTTATTGGCTGATAAAATAGATACGCTAAATTACAAAATATGTATACACGACTTTATGCTCTTAACATTAAGGCCGTTTATACATATTTTTGCAACGTTGGCCGTGTCGATATCTTTGCCCTTGACTGTACTTAGCAGGCGAAATATCGTTTGTATCGTGGACGTTACGGTCTTGCTTGCAATGAGGGCTATCGCGAATGAATTCGCCGCTAGAGGCGCTAGTGTAGCGTGAGGTCTCCGAAATGTCAAATCTCATAGTTTTTGGGTGAGCTACGCGGGTTTATTTATAATTAGAATAATTCTGTGAATATTTTGCATTACCTGAAATTAATTATGGCAATTATGCGTTACGGGGCAATAAATGTCTGTGTTTTGAGACAGTTTTGTCTTTCGGAAACTTTTGTCCTCCCTTTTTTTTCCGAACAAAACGGGACTAAGCAACACTGTGGTTGCTGGATATTTTTATGGTACGGTTTTAAGGTGTATTAAATATGATTTTAATCTAAACTTTGTTTTCACGCCCGTAATAACAGACTCTGAAAGCCACACTTAAAAACCTCACGCAACAGTGCGCCATCTAGTGAGACAAAAAACGATAGCCCTCATTGGCTCATTTATTTATTTTAACTACTATTTATCTAGCGATATTTCGTCTGTCAATTAGCCCTTATTGTGGGCTGTGGGATATCAATAATCCCACATCGTATCTTTATATTTTATTCTGTATCTTTATATTGTACTAAAACCTTGATGTGTGCGTTCACAACAGCGGAGAGAGACGTGGAGCTCACCAAGGAAGCCCAGAGGCAGGAGGAGAACGACAAACTGCGCAAAGAGTTCGCCAAGCACGCGAACGCGTTCCACCAGTGGCTCACCGAGACCCGGTCAGTATTTTTTACTTAACCATTGGCACACGATGATTCTTTTGCCTTATGAGGGCAGTATTTCGTCACTACTTTAAAAAAAACTCGTATCTCAAAATGGATAATTTTTCTAAGGGCACTTTATGACCATTACGTCAAGGTTAAATTTTGTTGACGTATTGATTTGAGATACGAGATTTTTTCAAAGTAGTGACGATTTGTCATTATCAAAGCCGTGAATATTGACGTAAAGGCTGACCAGGAATATAAAAAAACCTGAAGCGAGGGCAGCACTTCTACGTTTTATATTGCAACATTCTTTACACTTACTACACAATACCTATTAGTCATTGACAACGGTGTCGGTGATGTTATTTAAACGAATATTTTCTAATCCCTCATACTTTTTCTATGACTTATACTTTTATACATTGTGAATTATTTTCCTTCCAAGGCTGTGGGTAATCTTCGGCATTTTAACGCACAAAAACACAAAATAAGACTTTAAATGAACACGCGCTAACAACGTTAAACTTTGACAGCAATAGATAGATGACATTTGAATTTAGTGTTACCAATGCATGAAATTAGTTCTATTGGTTTTTCGCAATATGGCGAGGTTTTTTATAATTCTGGTCAGCCTTTACGTCCATCTTACCTACATTTTGTGTAAAAGTTTTCAACTTAATCGGTTCAGTAGTTTTCAAGCAAATTGGTTGTGACAGTTGAACAGACAGACACGCTAGCCTTAGAAGAACCCTTGCCGTTCCGTTTTTTTGCTTTTGAGGTACTGAACCTTAAAAACAATCGAATCTGCAAGCTTATTCTCTAATAAGTGCTTGTTAGCAAGCCAGTATATCTCAAGCGGTACACCCTTCTGGTGTATCTTATAAGATCTTACAAATGGCAGCGAAAAGAGATAGTGTCTGAGATTGTGATTGCAAGCGCGTAAGACACTGTAATCTCTGAAAGGCAAAAGGTATATACAATACACTTGTAGCTAACGAAGCCTTGATGCGCAGGTACCAACTGCTAGGCTGGAACGGGTAACGTATCCCCGGTGGACTGTACGATAACATAACCCGACTTTGTCCACAGCTGGTTAAGGAACTAAGTATATACTCCCATTTCATTCGGCATCACAAAAGCTGAGTCAAAAACGAGGGTTCCCTGGTCAAACCCGATAAGTCGAAATAATAATGACCCCGATGATAAGGACCCCGGACCTAAAGTATGGAAAATGTGGTTTTAGTTAAATATCCTGAGATTTTGATATGTTATAGATTGTAAAGTCCTGAACAAAAGTCTCTAAGGGTGCTACCTCTGTTTCCGAGTCCCTTATAGTTTAGTGTTTTATACACTTTTGTTCAGGACTTTGAAATCTGTGACATATCAAAATCTCAGGATATTAATTTAACTGAAACCACATTTTAAATAATTTATTGAATCAGGCGTTACTTTGCGGAGGTCCATATCAATGAACTAAAAGAATTTCCTTGCTCACCCGCGACCTTACGATAGCTAAGCTTATGCAAAATATGCGTGGTCATGCAGTTCCTCCACCTCCACACTGTAAGAACACACACAAATCACACAAACCCATCTATCACCACCACCACACTACACTGACGCGTTTCGAACTCAACCAGAGCTCATCTTCAGAGTGACACAACCGTACACCATGCTACCAGTTGTTAGAGTCTAAGTTGTTAGAGTCGTAGTCGAGGTCGCGGGTGAGCAAGGAAATTCTTTTAGTTCATTGAAACCACATTTTCCATACTTTAGGTCCGGGGTCCTTTTTATGAATTATTCCTTGTCTTTTTTAATGAATAATGTTCCAATAACTCGATCTAGCATATTGCATAACCATGTGTGGATAAAGTAAGGCTTTAGATGTCGTTACGTGAACACAGTCCGTGCGTTTCCCTGTACTAATCGCGTTGTTTATAACGAAATACATGTGATTTTTACTTCGAGGCCCAATTCCGTGAAATTAAACGAGAACCATTTCAGGTAACGAGATGTTCCTTGAACCAGTTCAAAAGTTATTTTTGTTACCTCAGAACTTCGTTATTTCTGTGCAGATTTCAATATGCTTTTTATGTTTGAGAGGATTTTCTTTCCTTTTACCCACCATCCATTGATTAGTGTTAACTAGCGGTTAGGTGTGATGCCGTCTCTATTTGTGTTGTTCGAATAGACGGAGACGGCATCACATTTAACCGTCGGTTAACGCTAATCACTGGATGGTGAAACAGCCCCTTAGTCTCATTTAAAATTTGAAAAAAAAGAACTAAAGATGAAAAAGTAGGGGGTATTTTTTTTTGCTTTTTTACTGCAATTTTTGTTCCAAGATCAATTTCTATCTTGAATACAACTGACATTGAATAAAACAGTAAAAGTTTTGACGCCATTGGGCCTTTGATATCTATTGAGTGTTTTAATATTCCTAGGTGTTCTAACTTTCTAATTTTAAACCCTATTTAAAAGGCCTAACGTGTGGCCGCGGACCGCGCGACTAATGGCATAACGAGAGTTATCTCTGTTCCCACTATTCATTGCGCACAGTGGTTTCTTGGCAGAGGAAACGTAGTACCCCATCTGGCATAATCTTGCTTGCCCGAAACACACTTGTTTACATGTCTCATAGACTTTTTTAGCACAATAATTACTTCGCATAAAATACACTTGGCATAAAACTCATTTCGCATAATTTCACGTAACAAAATTGTACAAATATTATCCCAAGAAAAAATGCACATAGAAATGAATTGCTAACAGTAAAGTGGGTTAGGTTAGAATTGTGACCTCGCAAGGAAACAAGCTGGTACAATCGCCATCAGATATTTCTGAGCGGCCAAGGTGATCAAAAATATCAAAACATCAACTCTAATACCTTAATAAGAGTGCATGTGCCGAGATTTTTGACCACCTTGTCCACTCCGAAATATCTAATGGCGACTGTACCTACCAGCTAAGTAGGTTAGGTTAGAACTAAAACTCTACACATAACTTACATCATTAAGCCCAGTTATTTAAATTATTAAGCCCAGCCCACTTATTAAGCCCAGTTATAGATTTGCAAGAAAAATGCTGCAAGTTGTATTAGGGCATTTCTATCTACCGTTGTATTGTACCCTGAGTTTATCTCTCCGATGTTAACAAAATTTGGAAGGTAGACTCAGTCCATGATTCCGAGCTGGAAAAACAGGGTCTCCAGATGTGTCCGTTTTGTTACGAATTTTTCTTAATATTTTTCGTAACAAAAAGGACACATCCACACAATATATTGGGGACACATCTGAAAGACTCTGTTTTTCCAGCTCGGAATCATGGACTGAGTCTACCTCCTAAATTTTGTTGAAATCGGAGAGATAAACTCAGGGTACAACGGTAGATAGAAATGCAAGCAACAAAAATATACATACGTTTGAAGTGCCAAAAATATGTATACAGAACTCTATTGCCTTAACATTAAGGTCGTGCATACATATTTTTACACTTTGGCTGTATTCATATCTTTGTTGCTGACTGTACATTGTGAGTTCGTAAAGAATGAGCGCAGTAATATAATGCTACTTGCACAATTTTTCTTACATATCTAAACTGGTATTTTACTCACACGACACAAGGTGTTAGAACAAACAAGATTATGCGTTATGAGTTGCGGCGATATGACAATTATACCAAATCTACAATACGAGAATATGCCAAAAACTTTGTACTGAGAAAACGCTCGCAGCGCCGCTGGTCACGCGGAGTCGTCGCCTGCCGTTAGCCTTAAATTGTAAATAAAGGACCAATAATATTAGTTGAAATCAAAACTTTAGTCTTCTTGCATGATGACATGGCGTTGATTTCAACTACATAACTGATAATACGGCTATGTTTCGACCAGAAACGTGCAAGGAATTTGTTTTTCATTAACCCAGGGTTTCTCAAAGTGGGGTAGGGGTTCGCTATTCGACGGTAGGGGGTTCGCGACAAGGTTTACGTGATGGTGGCTGCAAGACTGGCAAGATGATTAAGATTGGTTTTTGGAGTCTTTTTGTATTTTTTATTTCAACTCCAAATTTGTTACTTATGTGTTTTTTATTTGCTGTTGTTTGTATTTTCGTTGGCAAGACGATTCTTACTTATATTTCTTACCTTTTATTGAAATAAATAATATACATTATATTATCATGATGATTGAAATAAAAATAAACTTAGTTTCTCCAACAGCCAGTTTTTTTACTTTCTTTAGGGGGGGGGGAGGTAGGGGTTCGCTGTCGTCTAGAAACTAACAGGGTATGTGGAGCCATAAGTTTGAGAAACCCCTGCATTAACCAATATGAACCCTTCATTTACCTCGCCTCGCTCCGCTCAGCTGTTTCCACCGGAGCGGTGCTGTGCGAGGCGAGTTAAATGAAGCGTTCCTATTGGGTCATGGAAAACATTCCTCACAAAACATCCTCGCACATCTCTGGTTGAAACGCACGCAACCTTAAGGCTCTGTCTCATCACTCTTGTTAATTTTTATGTGACAGATAAATGTGATGCCGTCTCTGTTTGTTTTGTCCGAATAAACAGAGACGGCATCACATTTATCTATAACAAGTCTTTTTTAAGTCGCGAAAGTAACGGAAAATCTTTTATAGTGATAATTTCTCTTGAGTTCTTTATGTCTTAACGTTGTGTTAGTTATTGGTATACATGTGCTGGTGTAATTAATTAATATTAATTTAAGTTTTTTTACTGTTCGTTAGACTGGAACTCTGTCCTTCTCACTTTTTATTTGTCTATTATAAGTCGGAGAAACGCTCTAGCCCCTAAGATACAGGTTCCTACCTAGTTGAGGGGACAGAATGTGGACCTTTTTCAGTTGTACCTTTATAGTAGATTGAAATTAATTTGAATGTAAATTATTGTTATTGTTGCACAATAAATCATTATTATAAAAAAAAATCGTATTAGAATAAAGCTAACGTTTGCGCACAGCACGTCCATGATGGAGGGCACCGGGTCGCTGGAGCAGCAGCTGGCGACGCTGCGGCAACGCGCGGGCGAGGTGCGCGCGCGCCGCGCTGACCTGAGGAGGCTCGAGGAGCTCGGTAAGCGGAGCTGGCGCACAAAAAAAGCATTAATTTTGGTGGAATCGCAACCTTAATGTCTGACATTTGATTAATAGTAGATTATTGTCGTGGCCCGGAAGTAGGCAATTGCTGGCTGAGTATGAGTATTAAACGGATGAGCTTGCGAGTCCGTTTAACTAATACGAAGCCAGCAATTGCTATTCCAGCCGAGACTAATATAAATAAACTTTTTCTCAATATATATTATAAAATTTAATTTTATTCCAATATTTTTCTTATGCTTTCTCGCCTATTTTCATTAAAAATAAACTGCAGGTGTATTTTTCCACCGAAAACACCACAAGCTATTTCAGACCCAATAGAAAAAGTCCGGAGTTCCAACTAAATATCTGATACCGGCCATTAGACTTGGCTGTATACGACTTGTGCCAACATTTCCATTGCCTTTTTAACTTAAAAAAAAAATTGTGACTGATTCATTGTTGCGCTAATTCATTATTGTCGAGCTAGCGCGCCTGCAATCTTTTTAACTTTTTAATTTTTTGCTGACCATAAACTATGCACTTCACCTTCTGATATGTAAAGAATAATGTCAACTTTTACGGACATTTTTGAGAAAAATATTTATAGGTAGTTGAATTGTAACTAGGGCATACACCCGGTTCTGCGAGTGCCTCAAGGAACCGGGTATTACCCGGTTCCTTTGAGGAGGTATTCGTATGTATTTGTGGAACAGGGTGCATGCCCTAATTGTAACATAACGACCGCTTACTTTCTCAACCTCGCATCTGGCCATAAGCATTGCTTTAGAATCAACTTTATGTTAAGTATGATAAAGTGTTGATTTGTTTGATACAATTCGAGTAGACGGGCTCTATTTACCGTTGTACCCTGAGTTTATCTCTCTAATTTCAACAAAATTTGGGAGGTAGACTCAGTCCATGATTTCGAGCTGGAAAAACAGGGTCTCCAGATGTCTCCCCAAAATATTGTAGGGATGCTTATGGATGTGTCCGTTTTGTTACGAATTTTTCTTAATAATTTTCGTAACAAAATGGAGACATTGTTTAAATCGTAGAGGAAACTCAGGGTACAACGGTAGATAGAAACGCCTAGACACGAGGTTGGAAAGTAATGGACGATAAGTTATATTTTAACTGGCGTTACATTATAACGAGAAACTCCAGAGACTAACCTGACCCCTTTCCAGGCGCCGCGTTGGAAGAGCACCTGATTCTGGACAATCGCTACACGGAGCACAGCACGGTGGGGCTGGCCCAGCAGTGGGATCAGCTCGACCAGCTCTCTATGCGCATGCAGCATAACCTGGAGCAGCAGATACAAGCTCGCAACCACTCCGGTAAGTACTTGAACAGCTGTATCCCTAGTCTTAACGTTTTTAGGGCATTTTCACTTAAATGGCGCTAAAAAAATATTTTTTTCTGTGTTATGTAATTTTGGGTTCTACTTAGAATCACGAGCACTATTCATTTGGACGAAGTAAAAAGTGTCCCTAATTAGTTTGCCAGTTTTGTGACTTTTTTTTCATACAGTTTATATGGGTTGTCAGTTTGTATGGGTTGTTGTTTGTAGGATGCCTGGAAGAGATCGCTTTGAAGCGATAAGGCCGCCTATTGCTTACCTCAGAAAGTCTCTGTGTATATACCTGTGTTATCTGTACTGCTTGCTATGTGTTGGTGTGCAATAAAGAGTTATTGTAAGTTTTATGCAAAATTGGGGGCATTTTTTTTTTCGTCAAGATCCATAGTGCTCGTGATTCTGAGTAAGGAGAACGTAGAATTACAAAATTTTAAAAAAAATGCGACGTATGAAAATGCCCTTTAGCTGATCTTCAACAATGTGTCTGCAAAGTGTTGCAAAATATTACAGCGAGTGATCGCCAGTTTTCCAGACAGCAGCATGTATATACCGAATTACATTCCAACCCGTCCAGCCGTTTAGCAGTAAACAGTAACACATACACACACACACACGTAAAAACTTTTGCTTTGCTTTTTTTTAATACATTACTAACATTTTGCTGACCATAATTAGAAAGCCCCGTAAAACACACACACGCACACACGCGAGGGTGTTCAGTAATAAGTTGGTAATAACAATAACCCATCCATATCGGCGTACATCCCGAATCCCGATTGCATCTAAAATAATCTAAATGTCTGGATAACAGTACCCAATTTTCAATGATTTCTATGTGTTATCCGCAGGCGTGAGCGAGGACGCGCTCAAGGAGTTCTCGATGATGTTCAAGCATTTCGACAAGGACCGCTCCGGCCGGCTGAACCACCACGAGTTCAAGTCGTGTTTGCGAGCGCTCGGCTATGACCTGCCGATGGTGGAAGAGGGCCAGCCCGACCCCGAGTTCGAGGCTATACTCAGTGAGTACACGTACCTGGAGACGTGTGGAGAGAGGTATGCTTGGAGTTTCTTTGCGCGATAGAATCCGGAATACGGTAATTCGTCGAAGAACTAAAGTCGTCGACGTAGCTGGAAAAATATGCAAGATGAAGTGGCAACGGGCGGGCCACGTCGCTCGAAGGACAGATAGCCGTTGGGGGAGAAGTCCTCGTGCGAAGCTATCTATATACCTGTCTCTTTCTCAAACGCTTTTCTCTATGCAGCAAGTATGGCGGTACTGGCGTGTGACGTCACATGCCAGTATGTCTTCTCTGTCTAATCTTGATTTTCAAACCTTTATAACTTTGTTATTTGTAAAGGTAGCCTAAAAATTGTTTTTCTATTCGATAACAGGCATTGTGTAGTTTTAATTTATAAAACATATACAAAATAGTCAAATAACGTATTTTAATTTTATGATTTAAATTTATAACCTAATAATTTACCCTCAGATGTGGTGGACCCCAACCGCGACGGCCAGGTCTCCCTCCAGGAGTACATGGCTTTCATGATAAGCAAGGAGACTGAGAACGTGCACTCCTCTGAGGAGATAGAGAACGCGTTCCGAGCGATCACCGCGCACCAGGACCGGGCTTACGTCACCAAGGATGAGCTATACGCGGTCAGTATATCACGGTATCCCTAGGTCGCTAGGTATTCAATAATTAATGGATCGATCAGCTCTTTCTTAACTCGTTGCTATAGTTACGGTATCCTGAGTCACTCTTTAAACGGTAAGTTTATAGGATTAACATTTGCCAAACATGCATTTTTGTAGTCAAAACACCACGCACAGGACTTATCACGCTCACACACACGAGTAATAATTACCTCGACGTTTCGGCAACATTACATTTACACTTTGTGGTAGTTTTAAGTGCCTAATTGGTCATCTAATGTACATGTTGTAGTATAATGTGACACATTTTTTCTCTGACCGGACTGGATAACAATAAGAAATAATTGATCCACCTTAATATAATAATCACAATGATTGACACTTCCGGTGCCGACGTATTTCGGAAAGGAAATAAAATTATGCACTATTTCTGTACCTATAGCAATATTTATATTGTAACTTGTCCCACAGAATCTTACCAAGGAAATGGCGGACTACTGCGTGGCCCGCATGAAACCCTACGTCGAGCAGAAGACGGAGCGGCCGATACCCAACGCGCTCGATTACATCGACTTCACCCGCACCCTCTTCCAAAACTAGAAGCCTTCTTCCGCTCAGTACCAAAACTCGGGGTCACAACAGAACTTTTATAACGAATAGAAATTGTCCATGTACTTTCTCAACCTCGTATCTACCCGAATTGTATACAACAAATCAACACTTTATTCTATCATACTTAACATAAAGATTCTAAAACAATTTAATGTGGTCTGATACGATGAGTAAGTTAGCGGTCGAAATGCCACACTGGCTTATAATGGAGATTTACTGTCTACATCTTGCTCCATAGAGGGTTATTTCAGAGGTGATTACATTTCACTGGGAAGTTAAGGTTGGGGGACGAATACCTAAGTACCAACAGCGGTGCCGCGGTGTTAAAAAAACAAGCAATGACATTTCTATTCCTTGTTATTAGTTCTGTACAGACGCAATCGTTTTACTTTTTACTTCAAACTACAATCGGAAACATGGACGCTCTTTGGGTTTGGGTATAGACTTCTAATGTAGAAGTTACGTATGTTAAATCAACAAAGTCTCGTGTTTTTGTGAACTGTGAGCGGTTCAAACGCCGAGTCTAGTTATTGTACTAAGGTACTGAACCATATAAAACGCTTGCGTCCAAGAGTGAACCTGCTCTTATATGAAAACCAATCACGCTTTTCACTTCACCCACCTTACGTAATATTAAGGGTTACTGCGCGGTAAAGCTTTCACTATTTATTATATTCCATGCATAGGCTGAGTGTAACTCGAAAAAGCATTTATTAAAATTATAAAAAAATGCAGTTTGTATAGCTATGACAAGCTGGCGGCTTCGCCCGTGCTGCTTTTTATGTAGAAGCATTTCGTTGAAGCAATAGGTTTGGTGTACACTGTTATAAACTGCTATATAAAATATCTGTTTTATTGATATCATTAAAGGAACAGAATTTTAATGCAATCAGTCGTAGATGTCCATTATGACAAATGATAGCGGTCTTTACGAAGCCTGGAGCATAAATTCTCAACCTTATTTTGTCCATCGCCCCTTTGTTTTTTTTTTCTAAAGCTACCCCTTTCCTCTTACTTTTTTCTGAGCGTTCTGGTGCCTCTACCCCCCTGAAACCCCTCGACGCCCACAAGGGGGTGTTACGATGAGAAAATATGCCCTAAAGTTGCTCTCAAATAATTGGACATTGCGACATTTCAATCCATGTCAAGTCAACATTAGGAAGGTGTTCGATTGTTGTAAAATCAGTGTGCCCAACCTAAGGGATGCCTTTCCTTTTCTCTGGACCTAGCAGAGAAATACGAAGCTCCAAACTCGCTAACTGCATTCTCTTGTGTCTTTTTCCATTGACTTTAGAGTAGCTCAAAGTTTTAATCCATAAAATATAGAACTCCGAATAACAATTATATAATAAATTATTTAAAATTTACAGCTATAGGTATTGAAACCTATTGATCTAATTTGGTGTTGAAAAATATTACCTATGGATTATTCTTTTGATCATATTCTAAAACATTCTAAACTATTTTTGTTAAGGTTTGATATATTTTAAAGATGACCATTTTGACCGCCCATTTTTCACCGCCGGCGGTTCACGAGTAACATTCGAGTTGACTAAGTATTCTATTTAACTTTTAAGCTTCACAAAATGTTTTGTCGCTAAGATTTTTATTTTCTGTATTCCATTAAATTAACAATCAATAAAATATTTATTTCTAATGTGTTTTTTCTTGCGTTCGTGACATTGACAAGGTCTACAAACAATTGAACGTAAGAGCTGGTTCCCACTGGTCGGATGTCGGGCCCGGATTTTACCCGCCGTAGACCTAGTCGTTTGTCGGCGCGTCTCGCGTCTGTTCACACTAGTCGGTTGTCGGCCTTATCTTTCTTACGGCAGCGACGCCCGGGCAGAACAAGGGGTGCGGGCGGGGCGGGGTCGGCCCCGACATCTTACCAATGTGAACAGCGTCATAATAACTTACTCATAGGCGAGCGAGACCCGACACGATTTTTTACCGGCCGTAGAGGGCTGGCAAAACAGCCGATATTGATTTCTTTATATAAAAATCCAGGCCCGATATCCGACAAGGTGCGAACTAGCTCTTATTTGTCACTGGTAACTACAATGATAAGATAGTCTGCCACGTTTCAAATAAGCGAACACGTCCGCTACTTTTATCTTTGGCTGAACTTATGATTATGAAACTTGACTTTTTCACAGCTCCAATGTACACAGATTTCAGCATTTCATATTAATATTTATACGCATCGAATAACGAGTATATACTAAGAAAAAGCATGTTTTCTCTTTCTGAGGTACTGACGCTTAAAAAAAAGTTAACGCCTGTTTTCCACTAAAAAAGGGTAACGGGCTGAGTAAACGCAATTTTTTTAGATTTTGAACCCTCCTCCCCCTCATGTAAGTGTAAGTAGAAGGTGGACAAACGTATGTACGTAATATGAAATAAAATAAAAAAACCATAAAAGTAACATTATTATTTCATTACATTTTATATTAGTTTGTTATTCTCTTATAAAAAATATCTTACTAAATAGGAAATGGCGCTGAAGTGACTGCGCGCACAGCCACAATTACAATACTAATAAATAGTCTTATAAAATTAAAGCTATAATATATTTATTTTACATTAATTGATTAGTAATTCTATATGTACAAGAGATTGCTTCACTTTACATGCTAAAAACCTCATTAAGATTGCGAGAAAAATGTAGTCAAAGAAACTGATTGCGTACAATATCTGACACAACATCGTGCATAAATATCTGATACGACTCTATTTCTAGGGCCGGAAGGACGTGTCAGATATTTTTGCACGCGCCGCTGTGGCAGATATTAATGCTGGTGACTGTACCAGGGTGGAACTTTTTGTGCTGCTGGTGTCATATTGACATTCCATACATTTGCCAAAAAAATCGTAGCGAAATTGATTTTGAAGAGGTTCCATCCTGGTACACAATTCAGTTTCCTGGACTGTGCTATCGAACCAACTGAATAGTGACCCACTGTGGAACCTTTTCGTAGTAAAATTGATATTGATTGATAGTGACATCGCATTGCTAGACAAGAGAATTGCGTGTGTTCTATGGTGGATTAGGAATCAAATGGTTTGAACGTACGTTACCATTACGTCAAAAATATGTATACACTTTTATATTACTAACCACAAGGTCCATGTATATTTGGTTCTATGGCTGTAAGGTATCTATGCCCTCGCGGCCCCGTTATATGTATAATGAAGCGCACGGTTTCTTATAATCAAATAAGGTCAACTTCATTAATTTCTACTGTTTTTTTATAGTAAAATGCTTAATAATCGCGCCTTCGTGAGTGAACAGATCTGTAGTTGTATGTATCTCAACATGAACTATGTTTGTTTCTCCATTTCCATACAATTAAGTTTACATAAATTACATGCTTTAAAAAAGACGCATTTCTTTTATATATATATTTTTCAGTCAATAGTTATTTCGGTCTAGCCGTTTATATAAATAACGGTTTTTTTTTTCATTTGTTAGTTCTTTACCGGAAAAGCACAAATTCCTTGTAGCGATTCACCGAATCGCATGTCACCTCGAACTAACAAAATTTCTATAGAATCTTCTACTTGACGCAATGAGGGCTATCGCGTATGAATTCGCCGCTAGAGGCGCTAGTGTAGCGTGAGGTCTCCGAAATGTCAAATCTCATAGTTTTTGGGTGAGCTACGCGGGTTTATTTATAATTAGAATATATTTGTGAATATTTTGCAATATCTGAAATTAATTATGGCAAATATGCGTTCCGGGGCAATGAATGTCTGTGTTTTGAGACAGTTTTGTCTTTCGGAAACCTTTGTCCTCCCTTTTTTCCGAACGAAACGGGACTATGCAACACTGTGTCATGCTCGATATTTATATGGTACGGTTTAAAGGTGTATTAAATATGATTTTAATATAAACTTTGTTTTCACGCCCGTAATAACAGACTTTGCAAGTCATACTTAAAAACCTCACGCAACAGTGCGCCATCTAGTGAGACAAAAAACGATAGCCCTCATTGTTCGCGTAGCTTTTTATTACATTAGTATAATTAATTTGGCAGTATCTAATTTTTCGTGTTCTATTTTACCCTAGACGCAATCGATGTTTGCTTGGGACTCTAATTAATTTGACGCGTTAATTGATAAAATACGCTAACACGATCGAAGCGAAATAAGACCAACACTAATAGCGACTAAAAAAAAACACAAATGAGACTCAACGCGATACTTAAATGTACGATCGAGGTGAAATGCGACTAAAATTTATAGCGACTAAAAAAATGAACGATTGTGACAGAATGCTATAATTAAATATACAGTCACGTCTAAAAGTATGTATACACAAAAAAAATTGAAAAATATGTAGCCACACATTTTCATCATAAATATGTATCTATTACTGACACCAAAAAATTGTATTCATTAAACTGTTTCAGTATTATGTAATCACAAAATGCTTCAGAAAGTTGCATACTTAAATAAATTCCATTTAAATGTATCCACCTCGTAGGCAAAAATAAGTATACATGAATGGGTTCCATATACATAATAATTAATCACACCAATTTGTGTAAATATTTGTATACGCCGTTTGATTCATAAATATGTATCCAGACTGCAACAACAAACCTTGTCTGACTGGCATAGAATCGTAAGTTGTATATTTAACTGATTTGACAATTCACGAAAACAGTGCGGACTTGTCACTGCATACGTCTATCTCACGATTATTCTATGACGCACTTGACAGTCCTTAGATTGAATTGACTTGTAAATATTGAGTATTTCAGTTTAGGGTCATTCTCAGAAAGGTGCACTAAGCATTTTTTTGTTTTTATTTTAATTATATTGTGAATTGTTAGTGGTAGAGCCGCACTGTAGCCAGTTCTTGGTTTGCAGTACGAATGGGCGAGACATCATTTGCACTTGTCCACACTTCAACACTTCACGTTAAAGTGAAATAGATAAAGATGTATATAGACTAAGATAGAAAAACACTACCTATTGTAACTTCAGATAGGTTATATATTATAAAAGAAAGTCACTGGCTTCATGGAAGAACTTCATTTTAAAATCAATTACTTACATATACTTATACTGTCAAGTGCAAGATCGCCATTCTGTCATCGTCATTCAGAAGCTGTCTTCTATAATTAAAATTACAAATGATTAAAGATTGCAATTATAGATGCTTCAGTTGATCTGTCCTCAGTGGATGACCCGAACAACTTGATCGCTTTGGCTTAGTCGATATTAATGACCACTCTGGACGTTTCCAAGTATTTGGTGATCTTGATGGTGTATAAAAAATTAATATATCCATACCAATTTCAGCCAGCTCACTCCAGTCAGTTCATCCCCCATTTTCTCCCCTTAAGGGTTGCTTTTGGAGATAAAAACTAAGTACCCTATGTTCAGCCCCTTGACAGTCGAAACCAGTCGGTTTCGACGTGATACCGGAACAGACAGAGTGACTTTCAATTCATCACTTCATAGTATAAACAAAGTCGCTTTTTTTGTCTGTACGCTTAGATCTTTCAAACTACGCAACGGATTTTGATGCGGTTTTCACAAATAAATAGTGTGATTCACGGTGTCTATGTATACCGTAACCGTGTTGTGCCGGAACGGGTCACCAGTATATAATATTATTTTAATGGAGTATGGATTCGTAGTATGTATGTCCCTGCCCGCATGCAGGTTACGAAAGAGACAGACATGTAATCTTAACAAAACAGTAATTCTTCAAAACGAATCAAAATATCAAATCGTGTTTACATATTTATGAAGCAAACGGCGTATACAAATATTTGCCAAATTGGTGTGGTTATATGTATATGGAAACCATTCATGTATACTTATTTTTGCCTACGAGGTGGATACATTTAAATGGAATTTATTTAAGTATGCAACTTCTGAAGCATTTTGTGATTACATAATACTGAAAAGTTTAATGAATACAATTTTTGGTGTCAGTAATACATAAATATTTTTGATACAATGTATGACTACATATTTATGCAACCTTGTTTTTGTATACATATTTTTAGACGTGACTGTACAATCGAGGTTAAATGCGATTCGGTGAATCGCTACAAGAAATGTATGCTTTTGAGGTAAAGAACTAACAAATGTTTTTTTTTTTACAAGATGCTTTACGATAACATGCCTGAAAAAGTAATTTTATGTAACATTTTTTTTTCACACCTCATGATTCACCATGAGTCACCATAACCATAGTAAAAGAGGAAAAGTAGGTCCACTCCTACCCTTTAGGAGACTTAACTGCCTACTCCGGCGCGGACGCTTAGGGTTGTCGACGTCTATTTTAGATTAATTACCTACCGGCAAATAATTTTAGTACGAAAGTTAACTTAAAATTGTCTAATGTCTGTGTCTAGAGAAACCAGACTGATTCTATGCTGTAATAATATTATTATTATACTAAATTCAAAAATATTATTTATAAATTCGCCGTAATGGTGATGGCGACTGTATACTCATGTTTACCTACACAATTCTATAACTATATTGTTTATAGGTAGGTAGGTATCTATTATTTTTTATGTGTCCTTGCACGAAACTATTACAATACACTTATATACCACTAATTTACAACTATACCTAATACAAAAAATACGTAAGTACAAGTACGCGAACGTAAAAGGTGATAATCTCGCGAAGCGAGCGCAAGACGAACGAGCTAAAATCGAAACGTGTCGACGGCAGCGCAGCTTTGACTAAAGAAAACTTAATCCTCCTTAAATTATCAGTGTGTGCGTGCGGCGGGTGCGTGCGTACCGGCGCCAACCGGCGCGCACACATTTAAGCCGCGCGATGTACTTTTGTTCGTAGTGAGCCTACTTGTCCTCTTTTACTATGCCAAAACCGTGGAGCGAATTTTTTGGGCGGGACATTCACGGCGAACTGTAATATTGCAAGATAGCTGCATTATTTCCAATTTTTGGCACGTTCATAAGATCTTTATCGCATTATATCTATATGTTTTCAACAGGCTATTTGACACCAGCAATCCATTTTCCTGGTATTATAAAAAATATTATTCTATTTATTCCGCCTAGATTACCAAAATTAAAATGTCTTATTTTATTAATTCCGTCCAGATTACCAAAACATATGTCAAACAAACAAAAAAAATGGCAAAGACGAAACGCGTCATTCAGAAGTACGGGTCCGTGAGGTCACCCGCGCAAGTGCCGCACGGCGTACTTTAACTGTCTATATCTTCATTATTTTTTTGTTTAATATGGAACATTACTGCAATGTCCTGCCGACAGAATGCAGCACTAGCACAAACCGTGAGGAACACTTTTTGTAATAGTTATTTATGTGGCTGGTGCATAATGCCTAATTATGTATAGCCGCATACATAACTTTATCTACATGCATATCATAAGTTTTCTATAATATGTTCAGATATAGCCTGTATTTTGACTTTGACTTTTACTTTTACTTTTACTTGACTTTGACTTTGACTTTGAATAATAATTATTATCTACATGCATGTCATAAGTTTTCTACAATATGTACAGATATGCATTGTTAAAAAAAGTATTACCGATACTTTAATGTAAACATTAAGATGCACTGTACTTTAATGTGAACATTAAGATGCACCCGCAGATACCAGGTTTCTTAATAAAGGCCATTTGATAGTCGTTTCTGAACATATAATAGGGAAGTTATGATATGCATGTAGATAAATGTATTTTAAATGGCGGTAGGATGCCATAATATCATATTATGTATTTCAATTATTTTTTTTGGAAATATAGCTCTATCGTTACTATTGATGTAAATATCAAATTATTTTGTTACTAATAAATATTTCATAATCCGTCATGGCGACAAACTATAAAGAGAACTGGCGTCGTCATGACGGTTTGTTTACGGTTAGTGCCAGTGCCGCCCCCTGCGCAGAGCTTCGCGTAATATTCCCTATTGCCAAAAGAAAAAATACGTGTCCCATTTTCGGACAGCCTAATTAGATTTCTTTCAGAGCACTAGTCTATTCTGTAATCATCACGTTTCCGCGTAAGCCAACGCTTCAGGAGTCACCTTGGCGCTCTTCAGTATGCTGAACTCCCGCGGAGTGAGATGGACTTGTATTTTGTGGAGTATGTCGTCCGGTATACTCGGTAGCTCCTGTGTTATGTGGTTCATTTGGAGGAGCTCTGTGACCGTCGGCCGGCTGTGCCCGTTGTAGCGAAGACATTGCTTCAAGACAGCTAGCAGGGATGCTGGGAGATCTGGAAGGATACAGTTTAGTCTGTGAGCCCCCGCCCTGCAGACCAGACCGGCCGATAGTTTAAACCCGGTTCACATCTATCTGTCGTGTTGTGTCGTGACGCATCAGAACGGTATCGGTTTCATATGTTTTATATGGTTGCGTCCACATTTATCTGATGCACTGTGTTGTGTCGCAACACAAGCATAGAGAGAGAGACACAGAGAGCATCACGATACAAAACGACAAACAAATGTGACCCAGGCTTTAGTTGGGCTTCTTAATCAGCAGAGCCCGGAATTTTCGCGCATTTTTGATCTGTCATACTATTACTTCTCACTTTTAATTTTTTATTCGACTGGGTGGCAAACGAGCAAATGAGTCTCCTGATGGTAAGAGATCACCACCGCCCATGGACACCAGCAACACCAGGGGGATAGCAGATGCGTTGCTAACCTAGAGGCCTAAGATGGTATACCTCAAGTGCCAGTAATTTCACCGGCTGTCTTACTCTCCACGCCGAAACACAGCAGTGCAAGTACTGCTGCTTCACGGCAGGATTAGCGAGCAAATGGTGGTAGCGATCCGGGCGGACCTTGCACACCTGCAACATTCTGCAGCATTCTTGGCGGAAACGCAGCTTAAGGTGAGACAACCTTGCACAAGGTCCTACCACCTGCAATAATGGCAATATCTTTTATAAAGACACTAATGGAACACTTATTAGCACTACAACAGACTTCGAATATGAAATTGAATTATTAAATTATAAATCGTTAACTATTCATTGTTTTCATTGCAAAATGTATATTTGTCTATTTCACATTTTCGACTGCTCAAAAGTTATTTGGATGAGATCGCTCTTTATCGATAAACCCGTCTATTGTTGACCTCTACTTTTAATCTTTTATAACATGTTGTGTATCGATATATCGATATTGAATATCGGAACTCGATAAATGAGAAGTCACTATGACAGACCAAAAATGCTATGAAAATTCCGCGCACTGTCATTCAGTATAAAGATGTATGCCATGTGCGCACACTATAACGATTCGGTATAGCTAGTGCCACCGGAGTTGAGGTCGCGCACATGTGTAATGACAGCAGCATTTTGATATTTCCTTTTCATTCTCGTTATGTACAATCAGTTTTTGTAGCTGTGTGTAATCATTCACTTCACTCGTGGCACTGCCTATACCTATCCTCTATCTCTCTCCTCTGGTGGAAACAGCTGAGCGGAGCGAAGCGAGGTAAATGTAGCGCTATTGTTTCATACAGAACACATGCCTCACACATCTCTGATGGAAACGGAGTTTACAGTACCCGACCATAAAGATTGCACATCGGTCATTGGAAAGACTCGGCTAATTTCGGCTTCGTAGAGCGTTGTCACACACTACTTATGTGACGTTTGTCAGTCCAGAATAGGGTACGGACGCATTTAGATGAAAATATAATAAGGAGTTGTTGCAACCCCCAAAACTTTAAATTGTACGACGGCATCTTTAGGAAAAAGAGGGAACTATCCTATTTCTAGTAGTTGCAACAACAGCTCTCTATACAGCGTGTATTTTTGATACTAACTCAAACTGTAACCAGACGAAGATTTGTGCCGTGAACCGATATCAAAACAAATTGTTAATTTATAATGAACTACCAGAGCGTAATTTTTGAAATATTTTCGAGCAGCAATATAATGCGTAAAATAATATGATACGAGAGAGAAGCGTTCTGTGACAGCTGTCACGTCCACAAAAGCGACGTTTGGAACAAAAACAAAGTATAAAACAGCAAGAGTGAAAGCCATAAAAAAATGTAGTATCATGTATTGATACTTTGCTTGCTAATTAATTTTGTAAGGAAAATAATACGTCTAAATACTTTACTAAAACATAATAAAGTGGTGATTATTAGGACCTTCACTAACTATCCTTAAAGTTTGAGGTAGTATCAAAAATACACGCTGTAAATATCCGAAGTTTATATGTCATTAATTTGACGTAAACTGATTAAGTCCATAAAGGTGCAGTATTCATTTGATATAAAACGTCACTTCATAAATACGATGATTGATGGAAGGTCGCCAGTGATCGAAAATCGTCGTGAACAGCCAATGAGGGCTATCGCGTATGAATTCTCCACTAGAGGCGCTAGTGTAGCGTGAGGTCTCCGAAATGTCAAATCTCATAGTTTTTGGGTGAGCTACGCGGGTTTATTTATAATTAGAATAATTTTGTGAATATTCTGCAATATCTGAAATTAATTATGGCAAATATGCGTTCCGGGGCAATGAATGTCTGTGTTTTGAGACAGTTTTGTTTTTCGGAAACCTTTGTCCTCCGTTTTTTTCCGAACAAAACGGGGACTATGCAACACTGGCATGCTCGATATTTTTATAATACGGTTTTAAGGTGTATTAAATATGATTTTAATCTAAACTTTGTTTTCACGCCCGTAATAACAGACTTTGAAAGCCATACTTAAAAACCTCACGCAACAGTGCGCCATCTAGTGAGACAAAAAACGATAGCCCTCATTGTCTTTTTCCGAAGACCGATGTGCAATCTTTATCACCGAGTACTGTAGAATAAAATATTCTCTTTCTCTTCTTTTTCCCTCAAAGTGTTTGCAGTTAACTCACGATCGACTCTAGGATAGCTGATGCGGTGATTCGGGTCCTGGATGGCTACTATCTTCACCATGTTGGCGAGATGCGCGAAAGGCGTGTGCCCGTAGATCAGGCTGTATAATATACAGCCCAGGGACCATATGTCCGAGTAGAAGGACACCTGTGAACAAACCAGTTATCTATATTATCTATGCAAGAAATGTGTGTTCATGCAGTTCCTCCAACTCCACACTGTAAGAACACACAAATCACACAAACCCATCTATCACCACACTACACTGACGCGTTTCGAACTCAACCAGAGCTCATCTTCAGAGCAACAGAACCGTTCACCATGCTACCAGATTTGTGTTGCTCTGGTAAGGGCCATATTATTTCCTAAATAAACTAGGTCCTAGCGCTTCGCTCGCTCGTGTCGCGCGTTTTGTGGTCGCAATTATACCTCGCTACGCTCATCGTCGTACCTAACTTTCCGATAACTAAATTGACAGATATTTGGCCCGTTTCCAGTGCAGTTTATGTAAGATAGTTATGCGAAGGGAATACGGTGATATTTTATGGCTAATCCATCCACACCTTGGGTTACATTATTGAAGTTTTAGTATGGATCTCTAATTTTTTCCTGGTAATAAATATGATATGATATGATACTCAGAAATAATGTATCATCTTATGGTAAAAAAAATTGCAATCGGTCATTACTTTTTGAATTAATTCGTAACAAACATCCAAAATATGAATCATTCCTCTTTATAGTATAAACTAACTGGTGCCCGCGGCTTCGCCCCCTGTGTAATTTTTTTATTCTAAATCTTTTATAAGAACCTTTTCCTGACAATAGCAAACACAACAAAAAAGAAATAGCGAAGTCGGTCCAGCCGTTCACGCGTAACGCCGTGACCAAGGGAAATAGGGATTCATTTGTCATATATTAGATTATAGTTATGACTAGGCTGTTGCCGTAGAATTCGTATATCGCTATCCCGCGGGGAACATGCAAATTTCCGGGATAAAACTACCCTATACCCCTTTCCAGGACTCTAAAAAGTTGATTATAGCTATGATCTGACCTTGATGGGTTGGCTCCCGTCCCCACCGAGGGCCTCGGGACTTATGTAAGAGAAGGTGCCCCGGCCGCAGGACCGCTCAACACTGGTCGCGTCGCTGCTGACCTTCGACGCTATACCGAAGTCGATCAGCTTAAGCGTACCGGACACCAGCAGGAAGTTCGCCGGCTTCAAGTCCGCGTGCACTATGCCTGTAATCATCATCATTGGCCTATGACGTCTATAAGATGGTCTAAGGAGCGTCCATGGTGGTGCGGCATTTTTTTTCTATTTTTGTTGAGGCATTGAACACTCCAGGGGATCAGGTGATAATGTCAGCCTCATCGGTGCTCGCTGCTCGCTCATTACTCTACACAAGGGACATATCAAACAAGTGGTGTCAGATGTTTGCTCTGAGCAAGGGCGTCGCCAGAAAACTGAGGGCTACTCCACTAGTTCAAGATTCAACGAGCTCGATCGCTCGGAGTTTCTCTGAAGAATAGAATCCGCAACGAGAGTATCCGAAACAGAACTAAGGTCATCGACGTAGCTCAGAGTATTAGCAAACTGAAATGGCAGTGGGCTGGTCATATCTGTCGAAGAACCGACAACCACTGGAGTGAAAGAGTTCTTGAGTGGAGTAGTGTAGGTCGCCCTCCGGCCAGGTGGAGTGCGATCTGCGAAACGCTTGGTAGAAGTTGCTTGCGTCTAGCCGTGGACAGGCCACAAAACAGAAAAGTACAGAAGTCAATCTCATGTATGTACTTCACTTTTCATACCTACGCTCGGCGGTCGCTCTAAGGTTGACAATGAAACACACATTTATTGTTGAGAATGAAACGGGAAGAATGGAAATATGTATACGTTAATAATAACTAAAATATTTTAATGTTAATGTCATTGTTATATTACAGATTTGTCACAGAAAATATCTTGGACGATTTCGACACTGGCGAAACGCACGATTATTATATTTTAAAGTGTAATAAATTCGCATTCTCCATTATTGCACAAAAAAGTTCACAGACGCGTGTCTCAAGCGGATGGCACTCGCGCTCGCACCGGTCACAACCGTGTCCGGGAGCAGGTGTATGGGTTTACTAATGTTTCGGCGAATAACGTTTGGCAACCTGTTTCATTTCGCAACTTTTCATTTCCCAACTGTTTAATATTTCTGAAACTGTAAATATTTCAGGATTTTTATAAAACTAACCTAACCCAACCTAAAGGGTTCTACACGATGGCCCTGAAATAAATCCTGAAATATTTACAGTTTTAGGGTTGCGAAATGAAACAGGTTGCCAAACGTTACGTTGCGAAAAGGCAGTACTCGAGATGTATGTGTGCGTTGCTCGAGCGCACTTTGTATGTAGATTGATTTCCGTACCTTTCTGTTTTGTGACAGAGCGCAATGGCGCTCATTGGGGGAGTCCCTAAGTCCAACAGTAGACTGCTATAGAATGATGATGATGATGATAACTGAGGAACTAAATACTCAATAGATTGTTTAAAGTCAAAGGATTCTTCCTAATAGTTGCATCACTGACAAGAAGAATGGCCCCGCAAGTCTCGGCAGAAAGTTACTTCAACTAAGAGCTAGTTTCTACTTGTCGGATGTCGGATTTCAACCATACATTCCAGTTGCAGAACATTTTATTTATGAAGCTATTCACACTTGTCCGACACGATATTCTATAGGAATGACCGACATCCGACACGAAATTGATCCGACACCCGACAAGTAAGAACAGGCTCTCTTAACGACCAGTAAAACGAAAAATACCGTTTTCTCCCGTTCCTGTGGGTATTTTAGAAGAGTAATTAGATCGTTTCCCCAAACTCGTTAATTCCGCGTAGCAAACTTTCCATTCGTATTTTCCCACTCGAATTTATTTCGTTCGCGTTTTCCCCATTCTTAAATTTACACCAGACGTATTTCCATACATAATTTTTCCATTCGGTATTTATTTATCAATAGATTATTTCTTGACGGGATTTTTAACCATTCGCATATTTAACCACACAAACGGAGAGGTAGGTTAGGTTAGTTAGGTATCTTCAGATATGCATATGCATGCTGTGCAGAAATAGGAGCCCCGCGAACATAAGGCGTAATGGATGCCTATTGAGAAAAAAGTCCATGCGAATGGTTAAAAATCCCGTCAAGACTATTGATAAATACCGAACCCGAATGGAAAGTTTGCTACGCCGAGTTTGGTCTAATTACTCTTTTAGAAAGTCCTCTCTCAATGCTCCTCTACACTCCTCAAGCAACCTACATGCCAAATTTCAGCTTCCTACGAATAGTAAAACGAAAAATCCCGTTTTTTCCCAAGGAACCTAAATGCCAAATTTCAGTTTCCTACGACCAGTAAAACGAGAAATCGATCCCGTTAACCAGAACATAAATCCAGTTTTTTCCTTATCCCGTGGGAATTTCCGAAAAGCCATACCGTGCGAGTGTATCTGCTGCACAGCTCTCAGCATCTCCTCCCAATAGTGGAGCACGAGCGCCGGCGGCGCGCCTTCGCGGTGCTTGCGGAGGAACGAGGCCAGATCCGTCTCCCCTACCTCCAGGAGCAGATTGAGGGTGTTGGCTGACTTCACGTGGTCGCTGGAAGAACATAACACTTCATTTATAGCCACAGATGTCATACTTGCATTAAGATGATTTTCTACCGGCGGGGCGAGACGAGAATTGAAATTTGTATGGCGTGCGAACATGCATACAAAATTCAATTCTCTCTCTCGCCTCGCCGGTGGAAAACCACCATTAGTCCCGTGGCAGTTGTCACCAAAGGTGCACGGGATACTCCATACTTAATATTATAAGTAAATGCGAAAGTGTGTGTTTGTATGTTTGTCCGGCTTTCACGTCGAAACGGAGCGACGGATCGAAGTGATTTTTGGCATAGAGATAGTTTATGGGCCAGAGAGTGACATAGGCTACTTTTAATCCCGGAAAACCGCAGTTCCTGAGGGAACAGCGCGCGATACCCGAATTCGACGCGGGCGAAGCCGTGGGTAAAAGCTAGTTATCAATAATAATAACGTCTATACGAGCTTGATAGTAATAAATAGTAATAAAAATATCAGCTAATCAATTTGCTTATATACTGAGCGGCAAAAAACCTGGCCCTCAAATGTATGCAGAAATAGGTAATTTTGTATGTAGTGGGGGCCAAATCCTGTGCCTGTGTGTGTGCTAGTTATTATTACAACTGAGTGTACTCGTGACCACGGCCACAGCAATGTGGTCGAAACGTCACGGCAGTTTTAGCAATAATGTGTCGTATTTAAGTCCCGGTAATATTCAGTGTGTGTTAAAATCAAAATTAAACAAATTCTTCATCGTTTTCCTCGGCGTTAGAGAATATCAATAAATACATAAGATCTATACAGTGTCCTTGCTTCTGTATATCAAAATTAAACAATTTTGACATAAGTAGTTACAAATATTTTATATGTTAAGAAAACAAACAATATTTTTTAAACCGAATGTGATCAACTACTTTAGGAGAAAAGTATATGAGGTGTTCCAAAGTTCGCATACTTTTCGCCGGTCATAATGTAATTGTTTGTAATCATTTTTTCCCACTGAATCCGTAAAAAATTATGAAATTATTTAATTAAACGGTCATCCTATAGAAAACTGTAGGTTACGTTAGGTTTGTTTTATAACAATTCTGAACATGTATCGGATTCAGAGAAAAAAAGAGTTATGACAAACGTCACATTCACATCCTGACAAAAATTACATTCTGTCTCTCGACAATGTTATGCACGCATCAGCTATAAGCTGCCTGTGCATTGTAAATAATAATAATAATTATGCTAGCAGATATGGGCGCGGTGTTTATCAATATACAATACAAACTATCTAGATTTTGCCTCAAAACTTGTGATCTCTGCTAATGAATATATACTCACTATTCATAGAGCTTGACGACCCTGTCGCTGGATTGCAGGTCTCTTAACACCTTCACCTCGTTCAGGTACCCCTGAGACACTTCCCGGTCTGACGTTAGGTTCACACTCTTGAGTGCGAACTCGTTGGACGTTGTTATCTCTAACATCTGTCGAACAACATGTTGTAAAGTCACCATGCACCTATTTCTGACTTGCAGTCAGTGGAGTAACTATACTATCTGGGGCAGTGGCAAATTCTTTTGAAGGGGCCCTATCAGTAAAAATCGTCACGTTGTAAAGTACAATTCAATAGAATCTGTCAATTTTCTACATATTTAAGACACCCTATCGTGGGCACACTTGATTATATATGTCCCTGTTGTTGCAATTATCATCTAAAAGGAATCAAAAAAGAATAATAGTCACATCACAAAGCCTTAGGCAGCCCGGTGTTTATATTAGTAGACTGGAAGTGTCTACAGGATTGTCAGATTCTATTGAATTGGAGTTTACTTTGTTTAATTTTAAGTAAAATAAAATACTCAGGAAGTTAAAATAGTACATTGTGTCTTAAGGGCGGTAAATAAGGAATTACGAACGAGAGCCTATTAGAAGCCCGAAGTCGAAGACTGAGGGCTTTAATGAGTCGATGTTCGTAATTCTGGTACCGCCCGTGTGACATACAATGTTTTTCATCACATTTGCGAGTAAAATTTTATATTTCTAAACGAAAAAATATAATTGTTCCAAATATGGGCGATACCTTGGGTTGCGCTCTTGGCAGCGCCGCCCTCCCCCTCCCTCAGCATGTGCCTGAGCCGCGTGTGCATGTGGTCCTGCTGCTGCACCACGCGCAGCTGAAACTCATTTACCGACCTTGGGCTTCATGACATGAAAATTAGTACGCGCAATGACTCATTTACCGACCACGGGTTTCATGACAAGCACATTAAGGTCGAGGGTTTTTTGGGGGGTTGCAACCAAGGTAGCCTTCATGTTTTAACACTGTTTACGAGCAAGTGTGATGAAAAAATATTTCTGAGCTCGCGGCCTCTTGGGCCGGGGCCCTCTTGGGTCGGGGGCCCGTGGCATTTTGCCAGCCCTGCCACCCTGTAGTTACGCCACTGCATGCAGTGTGCATCTAGGGCTGGTAGGACGTCAGATATTTTTTCACGCTCCCTGAGGGTGAGGAGGGTGGTGAAACGGCCCCTTAGCTTTGTTAAAATAATGGAAAAATGAATGTGCAGCTATTGAAAAGTGCCCTTTTTAACCCCCGACGCATAAAGAGGGGTGCTATAAGTGTGACCGCTATGTGTGTCTGTGTGTCTGTCTGTGGCACGTAAGCGGTTTTTTTTTATTTGAAAGTAGGTTTTCTAGCAATGGTTCTTAGACATGTTTCATCAAAATCGGTTCTGCCGTTTTTGAGATATTGAACTGTGAAATGACAATGCCGGGGGTGTTCCTACTTTTTGTTGGTAAGGTTATTCCATATTGACTATGGAATATACCCTAAAGACTGGACAGTGGCATCTGTATTCAGCTCACCTTGTAAACGGTACTGGAGCCTCCCGATCCCAGTCTTCTGATATACATGTACTTCTTCCCTTTTATGTTAATCGACTTGTATTGAACCTTGGAGGTGCGCGTCTGAGGCTGCGAGGGCGTCGCGGCTACAGTTGTGGCAGTGGTAGAGACAGTCGGGGTCTGCGCTGTGAAAGGAGTGCTCGGAGGACACAGATCAGTTTTGCTGCTTGTGTTTGTCTGTTTGATCTTAGGCGTTTCTTTAGGTGCCTGCTCCTTCACTGGTTCTGGGAAGAGGCCTGTAACAAAAAGGATTTGTGTTCATCATCATCTCAGCCGTAGGACGTCCTCTGTTGGACATAGGCCTCCCCCATAGACCTCCAGTTGCTTTGGTTGGCAGCAGCTTGCATCCACTGGCTTTAACCAGATCATCCGTCCATCTCGTTGGTGGACATCCTATGCTGCACTTGCCAATTTGTGGTCTCCTCTCCACTCAAGAACTCTTCAGCCCCACCGGCCATCTGTTCACCGTGTTATATGGCCCGCCTATTGTCACTTCAACGAGCTAATTCGCTTGGCTACATAAATTGTAAATTTGCATAACATTACATGAAAAGAGGTTGGGCAGGTTTGTAAGGAGAGCAACCCTGGAACCAATAAGAATAAGCTGTACACCATTAGAGGTTTTTTGTATGCACCAATTATTTGTATGGTGAGAAAAGTCAAATTACAGTAAAAAAAAATCCTGGCAAGATAAATGGAATTTCACACAACTACATACACAAAATGTAGTTGTGTAAATACTTGTGGTGTAAGTCATTAAACAACACTTATAAATCTGTTTTAAAAATGTATATATCTTCTTGAGTTTCGTGCCAGAATCTCAACAGAGGTTTCCTGAACTGGTAGTAGTTTTTTTTACACTAATGGCCTACTATTTACAGCCTAAATTGAATAAAGATATTTTGACTTTGAATACCCTTTTAAGTTTAGTGTTATGCTCTTCCTTTGTTTGCTGAACCAGAATAACAAAGCAAAGAAAATTATTAGAAAGTGAATAGATCATGGTACAATATCATCAACATTTACAACATTCCTCATGATCTGCGACACAGAGATCTAGTATTGAAAAAACCTATATAACCCTCACTACTTTTTAGGACTACCTGCCATAGAAAAAGTTAGAATAACCTATCTGGTGCGTGATATATTATTTTGTCCTTATTGGTCATAAGGTTCAATTAGTCCAACCTTTGTGAGCCACCACTTTGTGACCAAGTTTTGTGAGCAAAGAAACATTGTGGAAACTTTACACAAGACTATGAAAAGATTTATTACATTGTGAGTATTTGTAATGTACCATCAGCCAAATATGTGGTCTACCAAGCTAAAGTTGATAGTTGTTTGCATGTCATAAAATAATAATGCCAATAGACGTGTCTTGAAAGTTCGACTTTAGCGACATATTCATTTGATAGGAACTTGTTTAAAAATTGATAGACCACTTATTTGGGGGCTGATGGTACCCTGGAACTGCTTTGTATCATTACCAATTGCCTTATCAAACAATGTGAGGTCACTAATTTTTTTGTGATTTGTTAAGAAAAAGCTTATATAGAATATAATATATGTAATAGCTACAAGAAAGGTTTAAAGTGCTATTGTGGCTGCAGCAATGTACTAGAAAGTAACATGCATGTGTGTAAAATGCAATATTTATGTATCCTTCTACATTTACTCTGAAAGGTACACTTAGGAGCTTATTTAAACACCAGAGACACAAATTTAGATCATTAGGAATTTAAACTTAATGCCTATCAGCAGAAGTCAGTTTGTTCAGCATTCGCTTTGACAAATGCCCTAAATTTAGGGATGTTGGGCCTTACGAGGTTAAATATTTGTCCAGATATTTAGATAGAAAATAGTATTTTGATAAAATGGTATTGTAACATTTTTACAAAATTAATTTTGTGCTGTGCTACATTGATATAATGTTCTTACGTCTTGCGCAAAGCTATAATTCACAAAATAATATATGCTTTATCCCTGCTTTATTTTTCTCTGCATGAAAACAAACAATTTCTCCATTTTCTACTGTATATGTAGGTGAAGTGATACCAAATGCTGTGATAAGTTCATATACTATTTTGCATACATAAGTAAATTCCTGAAAAACTCCAACAAGAAATTATCAAATACTAAATACGGGCAAAACAGTTTATAGCGACAGCAAATATAACAACATATTGGATGTAACAACCAAGAAAAAGTCCCGACACAATATATATATTTTTTTAATCTTATATTTTAACGAGGCTTTAGTACACTAAATGTGACTATGCCAGCCTCATAGGGAGCCTCAGATACATGTTACACTCTCTTGTGCCGAAACCTAGTCTCTGGATGCAAAGGCCCGTCTGATGAACTTGTAAATCCGCATTGCTTCTTCTGAAAGTGGTTGACTCAGAACCACATTTACACACAATATATACACCAAAATAACACTAATTATAACGACCAACCGCGTATAACAACCAAATATTGCTGTCCCATCAATTTCGTTATAAACAGCTGGCCCTTCGATGTCGTTATAAACCGTTTTGACCAACTTTAAAACATTTTTAAAGAAGGAATAACTATGCCTTAAATAAAACGCTGTCTAATTCGAAATCTAATCACTTACATCTATTACTCTCCTTCTTCTCAAGCAAGGGAGGACGTGCAGGGACATTGTCGACATTGACTGCTATCGAAGTAGAGGTGGAAGCTTCAATTGTGGGCATGACATGGACGCGATCAAAATAGCTCCGATCTCTTGGGGTATTCGCCTTTTTGCTCAACATTGGCTGCACTTTCTTAGTTTTACTGACTAATGTACCGCAACTGTCGTCAGATGAATCCGAGGAGTCAGGTTTGTTCAAATCCGCCGGCAACGCTTGAATATTCGCCAGTAATGTCTTCATGGGCATCGGCTGGTACTTTGTTAGTTTCGACGCAGAATTCGACTTGCAACTCATGGTTACATTTATAATATATCAATTTTGTTAACACAATATTCGTCCTCGCGTTTGAATCGTCCGTTGATTTGAATATTTTGAATCGGCGTCAGTGGAGGGAGATACACTTTGACAATGACAAGACAAGTAAACTTTGACCGAATTACGTACCACAGATAATGCAACAAATGAAATAATACAGTATCACTACGGGTACCGACTAGCGGGATGAATCATAGACAATAGGAATAAGTGATGGTGCTGAGTACCGAATATTTCGGTACAAGTCTAGAAAGAATAAACACTGTTTCACAATTTATAAAGAAAATGTGACACAATCTTATAGGTGGGGTCCAAAAAATGGGCGATATTAAATCCAGGTAAATTATTGATCGTAATTAATAGACCAAACATAGAAATTTGATGAATTTGCCATGAAATTCGTAAATCTCAATTTTTTTGAGAAAAACCAATATATAATGGACCATAGTTACGCAAAAAGCAACCAATCCCTTATTTTTCGAGAAACGAGTGACATATGCCATTGAAAACTAGATTTTCTTTTTACATATTCTGGTGAAACAGACTAATTTTTAAGACTTCATCTCACTGAGAAATTAAATTAAGTGGCTAATCTGCGAAAATGTGCGTTTTTAAGTGTCAAAAACAGCCTAGTATATTCTGTTTGTTATAAGATGATTCAAATTATTACACAAATGATGATTATGCCACATTGTGAGACGGTAACTCAATTTTTAATTTTTCCGACAGAAATACTTGAAAAAATGAAATCTCATTAAAACTGCAGATTATTCTAATATTTGAACTCAAATTTACTAACAAATTGTTATGTTACTGCGTAGGCACTGTGTTATATTAACTTACTTTCTTTAATGAACGCCCTTACAATGTTGTTTCAATAGGCCGCAATGAGGGCTATCGTTTTTTGTCTTTCTAGATGGCGCCACTGTTGCGTGAGGTTTTAAGTGTGGCTTTCAAAGTCTGTCATTACGGGCGTGAAAACAAACTTTAGATAAAAATCATATTTAATACACCTTAAAACCGTACCTACCATAAAAATATCGAGCAACCACAGTGTTGCGTAGTCCCGTTTTGTTCGGAAAAAGAGAGGACAAAAGTTTCCGAAAGACAAACTGTCTCCAATGACAGACATTCATTGCCCCGTAACGCATAATTGCCATAATTAATTTCAGGTAATGCAAAATATTCACAAAATTATTCTAATTCTAAATAAAACCGCGTAGGCGCGTAGCTCACCCAAAAACTATGAGATTTGACATTTCGGAGACCTCACGCTACACTAGCGCCTCTAGCGGCTAATTCATACGCGATAGCCCTCATTGGTGTCAAGTGCCCCATGATATTTATTATTATTATATTTGGTTCCACATAAAATATAGTAATCAAAATAAATTAAAAGAAAACTTATAGGATTAGTAAATATAAATATTATTCATTCTTTACTTTTAGTTAAAGCGGCAATTCCTAAATGCTCATATTTTCGCAGTCAGATAAGATAATTAAGTCTAAATACACCTTATGATTTGGACACGATCATTTTTTTTTTAATGGCAATATACAAGTTCGGTTAGAACAGACGACAAAGTGAGGAAACGAAGCGGAATTTAAAAAAAATACGGAATTTTGAATTTGGATAAGGAAAAAGACACGATCATTATTGTCATTAGCTAAACGCAGAAAATAAGGTTTTTATTTAATCTCGGTTTTTTGTACGTGACTATTTTCTGGCTGTTTGGTGAATTTTCGGTCTTGGATGAAATTAAAAGTAAACAACCTGCACAATAATAAACACTTCCCGGACGTCCGGGAAGAAATGCCACTTTTTTATTTATTTTCGCATCAACGCATAACGATGGACTTCCCGGTCGATTTTTCCAACATTAATGAGAACATTTCCGAGCAAGTTGGAGAAAATAGAATATACATGCTGTCCTTGATGGTTGAATTTACTTTCGTACTTACTTTTTATTTTTATGTTCATGAAACTGCATAGGTAATTATTTTTATTAAATAGGTACCTAAGTACGTTTCTATCGTAAGAATCGTAACACAAAAGTAAAATGAGTGTTAACTGGCCCGTTTGTAGTGTTATTGTTCTGAGTAGGCCCGCGCTTGTTCATTTGCCTCTCTTTTCTTAAATATAAAATAGACCTACCTAATAAACTTAACCAAAATCTCCAAAAATTGGAAATTTTGTAAAATCTCGAAATTTCAATTGTAACTACCAGATCGAATAGTTTACGCGTGCGAAGCCGCAGGTAAACTAGTTTTAAGATATATAGACAGACATGGCTAAACTTAGGGTACGTATTTGGGATTTAGATAGTGTTTCCAGGGTTAAAAATATTATTCTACTTAGTTCTTCAGTATAGACTCTATAATAACTTTAACTACATAAATATTATTAATAAGTGGCTTAGATCAGATTGAACGAGGAAGGCTGCGTGAGCATTCACTAGACTAGAGCACAGAATATATAATAGTACTAACGTAACTAGGGGCAAGTTACGGCCAAGCCAATAGTTATTCGAACAACTTCACTCACATAACTAAAGAATCACATCACTAAAGTTGAAGTACAAACTTACCCAAGTTGAGGCAAGGCAAGGCAAGGCAGTGCGCGCGCAGCGTCCAGTTAGAACGAACGTCGCGTCGCTTCGCGATCTGTCAGTGAAAAAAAAAAGTGCTTGCCTTGTTTATTTTTAAAAATACGAGCTACTAAGGCGCCAACGACCTATAAGGTTAGTCTCAACATATCACCATTTAACAAGTAATTTAAAACTTAAGTTTACTTGTGCGGATTACACAATTTGACCTCGCAGTGAAATAAAATATGTTTTGTGTGACTTTAAGTTACGCCTAAGTTGGATGGCAATGCAATTGTTTTAATTGTGATTTTTTAATGCTCTGCGGTAGTAGTGGATGAATGAGATGAATCTAATGTCCTTCCTTATTATTTTATAAAAAAAATGCTGTTGGCAAAGTGAAATGCTTGTGCTTAGACGACTTGCTAGAGACGGAAATGGACGGCTGAGTTTAGTTTTAGAGAGGCTCCATAAGGTCATTTTAGCCGACTTCTGAAACAGAGCTTACATTTTCGTCTCTATGTGTTATTTATTGTTCAACGATAGCTTCTAAAAATGCTACAAATTAGTAAAATTTATGCTTTTTCTATATAAAAAAAAACTATTTTACACAAGTAAGTAAAAAACTTTTAACTGTAAACAATATGCTATATTATATATAAATATAATACGCTTTATATGCTATACTTACTTAATTTTTGTTTTATTATGCCATAGGTACTTTACTTTAATAAACGCCGAAATTTAAATTATCTAGGTATATATAAAATTATCTTACAAGTAAAGATTACGTCACTGCTTCGCAAAAAATGTGAACAAGGCTTTATGTTTTTTTTCTCTAACTTGATACCTACCTACCTGTGTTTTGCGTGAATTGAGGAATTGAGTACCTACTTTTTACTTAATTAATAAAAAGGTTGAATTTATTTTAATATCCCTTAAACAATTGAGGTGAAATCTCTCAAAAAAGTAGTCAAGTGTAAAATATGTAATCCATTTGGTATTATAAAGTCAAGGTCAAAATATCTTTACACTTTACCACCTTTTCGCTGTCACTTTGTGTTTGAACTTTTGTATACAATTGTCATATGAGAACAGTGACATTGAACCTCGACTGTACCTACCACGATCCTTTTAAGTTCGATGAAGAATGCGATCGGTACATATTTTTGAAGTGTTACACAGGTACAGTCGAGCGCATATCTATACAGCCATAGCGTCAAATATAGCAGGGTTTCTCAAACTTATGGCTCCACGTACCCCTATTAAAGTTTCTAGAAGACAGCGAACCCCTACCTGCCCCCCCCCCAAAGAAAGTAATAAAATTGATTGTTGGAGAACTAAGGTTTTTTTTTATTTCAATCATCATCATAATATAATGCACCTATATTATTTATTTCAATAAAAGGTAACAAATCTAGGTAAGAATCGACTTGCCAACGAAAATACAAACTGAAACAAACAACAACAAATAAGTAAACTTTGGAGTTGAAATAAAAAATACAAAAAGACTCCAAAAACCAATCTTAATCATCTTGCCAGTCTTGCAGCCACCATCACGTAAACCTTGTCGCGAACCCCCTACCGTCAAATAGCGAACCCCACTTTGAGAAACCCTGAAATATAGTATACACAGACCTTACAGTTAGCGGCATAAAGGTGTACAGATATTTTTGGCGCCGTGGTAACGTACATAATATTTATGCCCTTGACAGTTCATATTTTAGCACTCGACTGTACAGTCAGCGACAATGTTTTGCCACCGTATTATGTCGGAAAAGTACGTACTTATTTTGCTATCTCAACTATAAGTACTGAACCTAATTGAGAAAGAAAGATAAATTCGAACTTAACTTATGTAAAACACAATATTTATGGATCGCTCCAGGGCTGCCATAGGAAAGAGACTTACGTAGATAGAACCATTACCATTACACAGTAAATATCTACTAGAAATTAGAAAGGGATGCAGTTAGCGGGAAAACTGCAGAGTCACTGTACCGGTTGTTGGAATCATATATATAAAACCACTCGAAAGTAGTAAAAAGTCGTGTATTGCTACCAATTACAGCTGAAATCAGGGTTGCACGGAATAATTTTAAAAATAATTATCTTGATAATTATGCCGATAATTACGGACTGGTAATTATCAATGATAATAACATCTATACCTGCGTAATATACCTAGTGTTCCTAACCTAGGTTAGTGCGACACTTTTTTGGCATCACGTCAATTGTGTAGTCGAATTACGAACACGAGAAATTAAACTAAAATAACCTAACCATAATTTTTTTTTTAAGACAAGCTTTTTTTGCTGACTGTACTTTTTGTTGACTGTACTTGCATTGTCGCCTAAACTAGTAGTCGATGCTATTAACCGTTGAAGAGTTCCGTCCTGCGGAGACGATCCTGGCTGGACTACCAGGATGTCTACTACTAGATTATAGTATTGTCACGCGATTTACATAAGAATTCTAAATTTCAAATCAATCTGACTACTGTAAGTTGGTCAAATTTAACTTGCAAGATTTGATTACAGACAGACAGACAGACACAACGGGACAGGTGAAACTAAATAAAAGCTTGTAAAAAAATGTTAGCTCGAAGAATATTCAAGTCGAAGTGACAATGGGTGGGCCACATCGCTCGAAGAACGTAACCATTAGGGTAGAAAGGATCCCTAAAGGAACCCTAGGACCTAGAAACACGATAACACGAGCGTGACGGCGAGTGGCGAGTTGTCTTTCACTCTTTTCAAAATCTTCCGGCTTTTGATGATATTTATTGTTTGATATATAATAATGAGATAATTATCAGATAATTATCTTGACGCAATTTGGGCAAGTAAAAATTTCCGTGGGAACTCCCCAAAACTCTTATAATATCGTGGATTGCATTAAAGTTGCATAAAGACACGTCCAAAACTCATGTCTTCTCGTTTAATCTTAACTGGATGGATGAAACCTAACTGCTAATTAAGTTCATCCTAGCCTATATACGTCCCACTGCTGGGTACTGAGGGGCTACTACGAAACTAGAGAATCGAAGTTCGTATCGCACCGTCCCTTTCACTCGCGGATTAAGTAACATAAGCGTCAGCGGAACGGCAACACAAGTTCGAGTTATGCACTTTGTAGTATAGGGCCAGGCCTTTTCGCTTTGTGACATAATTTTGCATCTATGTTCGTCATATAGCGTATTACATTTTTGATACACTTTTGTACTGTTGCAATTTTTTGATGCAAGAATTTGAATTTAGTGAAATCCCGTTTCATTTAGAACGGTTTTTATTCGAGCTGGTAAAGGTAAACCAAAGGTAAATAAATCCTGTGAATGAAAGGGTTCAACGTAGTGACATAGGCCCTTACTGCTTTTACTATGAGTCTAAGCGGAAGGCACGAGTTCAGGAACCTTAGCCAACGGGATCTGCGCAAGCGCCAAGGTTGCCAGTGTCAAACTAAAAACTCCCGGCAAACTTGATCAATATTTTTTTTACCGTTTTTTTACCGATTTTTGGCTTCTATACCCTAAAGCAGCGTTTCCACCAACAATGTGCTTGTCATGAACCAATAGAAACGCTTAATTTACCTCGCCTTGCTCCGCTCAGCTGTTTCCACCAGAGATGTGCTGTGCGAGGATGTAAATGAAGCATTTCTATTGGTTGATGAAAAACACATTCCACAAAGACAACTCTCGCCCTAAATGCTCTGTGTCTCGACCGTACAACGGATTGAATGTAAATATTAAGTTTTAACATTCTAAGGGCCAGCAGGCCTACTACGAAACACGAAACTCGAAGTTCGTGTCGTGCGTTCCCTCTGACACTATACTATTTAATATGAGAGCGACAGGGACCGCACGACACGAACTTCGAGTTTCGAGTTTCGTAGTAGCCATGCTGTTACACCACTTGTCGATTAACTTTAAGTGACGGATATCAGTGATGCCGTCTCTGTTTGTTTTGTCCGAATAAACGAAGACGGCATTACTTTTAGTTTTATTTTAGTTTATACTACCACCGCTTAATGGTGTTTCGTTAAAAAAAACAAAGCGGTGTATAAAAACATCTTTATTGCAAACCTTGATAGCTCTGTCATTACGATGCATGGTGTAGGGCTGTGAGCACATCGACATGATTTTAATTTTACAAGCTCTTATAAAAAAAAAAAAACACAAAAAGCAGAAGGAAAATTTTATAATTATTATCTAGTTATTTTTTTATGAATAAAATATTACAGTGTAAAACCAATGCGCTGTAAAATTCAGTTAATATACAAGAAATGGCAGACAAACAATGTTACTTATTTATAAGATATGTAATTTACAAATATTATAGTAAAATCATAGTTATTATTAGAGAGCATGTATTTTTAATTCGTCTCAAAAGAAATCATAGGTTACCTAGTGTTGTGAAAAATACAGGATGTTAAATCTTACATCATTAAACGAGCAATTGATATATATTTATTTACATACTAGTGTTTACCCGGGGCTTCGCACACGTAAATCATGAGATCCAGCAGCTGAATTGAAATTAAGGGATTTTTTTAAATTCCCGTGGGAATTCCTGAAAATTACATACGGGTTTCATTGACGTTACATTAAAAACAATCGTGTCAAATTTCATGACCTAAGCCCAGCGGTTGTTATTTCGAGATTGTATCCCTATCCCGTTGAAATATCGGAATAAAAGTAACCTATGTTTTATTCCAGATATCCAGCTATCTACATACCAAATTTCATCCAAATCCGTACGGCCGTTTCAGCGTGAAATGAAGTAGTAACAAACATACTCATTCACTCACTCATGCATAAACTTTCATATTAATAATATTAGTAAGATACATATTGGAGATCGGCTCTATCGATTTCAACGAAATTTGCTATGGGTAATTTTCAGGAGTTAACAATTGATCTACCTAGCTCTTTGTCCGCGTTTATGCGAATTATAATGTTTTTTACAAGCTTTTATTTAGTTTCACCTGTCCCGTTTTGTGTCTGTCTGTCTGTAATCAAATTTTGCAAGTTAAATTTGACCAACTTCCAGTAGTCAGATTGATTCGAAATTTGGAATACTTATGTAAATCGCGGACAATAAAATAATCTAGTCATGACATCCTGGTAGTCTAGCCCGGATCGTCTCCGCAGGACGGAACTCTTCCACGGTTATTAGCATCGACTTGAAATTTGGTATGCAAATGTAGTTTGGGACTTTGGGTGACAATGCAAGTACAGTCAACAAAAAGTACAGCCAGCAAAAAAAGCTTGTATTAAAAATGAAATTTTTATGGTTAGGTTATTTTGTAGCAAAATTATCACGCCCAATAAGATTGGTAATAAATATCTATTTATCTATCTTCCGCGTAGTGGGTCAGCGGTGTATAGTTGGACGTGTAAATTGGAGGTCTTGAGATTAAAAAGTTTTTGGTACAAGCTTTTTCTGCCTACTGTACTTTTTTGACTGTACTTGCATTGCCACTCAAACTACATTAGCACCCCAAATTTCAAGTCGATGCCATTAACCGTTAAAGAGTTCCGTCCTGCGGAGACGATCCTGGCTGGACTACCAAGATGTGACTACCAGATTTTTGTATTGTCACGCAATTTACATAAAATACCAAATTTCAAGTCAATCCAACTACTGGACATTGGTCGAATTGAACGCGCAAGATTTGATTAAAGACAGACAGACAGACAGACAACGGGACAGGTGAAACTAAATAAAAGCTTGTAATTAATTTAGTTTAACTATCACTTATAAAGCTTATAAAAATACCTACGTAACTTCTCTAAGAAAACAGAGCTCGTTCGCCCAGATACTATGATAATTAAAATGGGTTATACGAGTATAGTTTCCAGGCAAATCCCAGGCAATAAAACGTGTCCGAGTGTTTCCAGCTTTACCCAGTTTTATGGGGAGAGTTTTTTAATTGTGGCAACCCTACCCATTGACGCCCGCTGGGCCCTTTTTTATTTTTTTAAATTGTTTTTGCACATCGTAACTTAGCGGAATTATAAGACAAGCAAAGCGCATTAAGTTATAATGTTTTTCTCTTGTAAGAAAGTACAATTTTGTAATTTTTGTGATGCACCAAGCGTACGTCTGTCAATGCATCGTTTTCTGCGTGGCAGCCGCTATTTAATATTGATTGAATTTAGAATAAATAACCTAGCGGATTTGTGAGCAAGTGTTTTCCAAAGTGGCTGAATTAGGACATTTTGCATGCGACCAATAATACATATGCCTACAATTAAAATACAGTGCCTTACAACGCATAGCCTAAACAAAACTGTTGGATCTTGATACTAGTAAAGCAGACATATATGCAAGGTGTTAATTAAATAACTGAAAACCAGAAAGTAGTTTGCTCAGAATCGAGAGTAGAATCGATTACACTATGTTTTAAATCAGGTTGTGTTTGTGTTTTTATATCCCTTTTTTATTGTGCCGGGTCTAAAAGTAACGACTGCAACAGGCGCTAATTAAATATTTTTGCGAGGTTGCATATGATTTTGATAATTTAATATCAATCTTTTATTTATATTTTGTGTAGTTAAGGTATATTTTTATGTTGTAAATTACTAGTTTTGTGTATTGTAAAAAAAATGTTTTAGTTGTCGAGTTCACTGTTGTTGGATTCTTTTAACTCTTAAATGGTCCCAACGGAAGACCAGCGTCGGCCGCAAGGTTGACATCAAGCTGAGTTGGGACCATTTCGTGACAATTTTTTTTCTTTCATTTGTAAAAATGTCACGAATAAATGTTTTTCTTTCTTTCTTTCTTTAATTGGCCGTTTTACTGTCACTGTATGATTTTCTTCTTAAAACGTCAAAGCGCAACGGGCAAACACAAATCATGAATGTAAAGTTAGAAATGAAGTAGAATTACTGACTTAGCAAAACACACCTTCATCTTTTAAAATAATGAATATATTCAAAAATAAATTCAATCAATTTACTTTAAATTAAAAAAATATTGTTGGGGTGTCTGAGGTTTCCAGTTATTTAATTAACACCTTGTATATTCGTTGAAGGACATAGTGGTGCACTAAAAAATTATGATTTTCGAAATTTGAAAGGAAACGGCCAATTATTTATTTATCCGCGGGACCGAAGCTGCGAAATAAAGCTAGTAGGTAGATGATTTACATAATTTCGAAAATTCAGTTGTATGCAAATCAAATTAGCGTATTATTGTCACGGTCAAAACTTATTTATTCACAATTTATTTAGCAACAGTAATTGTTCGAATACTCATTTTAGTAGCAGAAATCGTAAATTGAAATTGTTATGAATTTCATTTTTAAAATTTAATTAGAAAGTAATTAAGATTGAGGGATAATTTTATTATGTACCTAAGAGTTATTATTAGCTTTGAATCTGACGTGCAGTGTCTGCTACCGAAGGTCGCTAGCAAAACGAGTTGCGAATGGCAACCAAGGTTCTTTATAATCAAAATGACCATTTTTTGTCGACGGTACTAAATCGTGGTGCCTAATAAATAAGTCACGTCCGTTCGTCCTGCATGCCCATAAAAAAACCTAATCGCCGGTCATCGCACTCTCTATGCTTTCTTAAAAATATATTTTTAAATATGGCGACTGGCCGGTTTATTATACAAGAAAGGTGAGTTCCACATTTGAATTTGGCGTGTGTGCACAAGTGTTGCCTGGTTTGTGTCGAGATATTGCCCAATTTGGTACTGGCTTGAAAAAAAAAACAGTTTGGATGGTTGTGTTCGTAATGATAGTAGGACCTTTTAAAACTACTATCCTATCTAAGTGTGTGTGTGAACATGGGTAACACAAAGAAGACTAGGTGCATAGTTTTGCATGCTATGATTCCTGTATAGTTTCCAGAGATAAAATAAAAAGGAACTATCCTTAACCTTATATCAGTGAAATAATTTTTAGAATATGTTCAATATTTCCAGAGATTATTCGCTCGCTACATGCAAACAAACAAACATACATACATCTAAGTTTCCTAATTTTTTATATTATTTATTTTAACATGAGCGCGAGTTCACCCAAATACAGAGCTCAGATAAACTTTTCGACTTACTTATTTTTACAGTACAGTACAATTTTTCGCCAATTATGAACGGTATTTTTGTGATGGGTTTTCGTAAATCAGATGACAAAATTATTAATTGGCTGTATATATATTTATGCCCTTGACTGTACTTACTCGTATTCGTATTTCAAATTTAACAGTTCATTCTCGATTAGTCAAAATCGTCCCCTGCACCGCCGATTTGAACGGAACAATGCCCTTCTGATTAAACGGATAGTGGTTTCCGAGAGAATTCGCATTGACCGTCGATATATCCGTCCCCTATTATTTGCCTAAGTGGCGGCGAGACAGCTATAACTTGCACCGGCCATTATTAGCCGTGACGGCTCCGGGCGGGGCCATTTGAGAAAGTATACTGCAAAATGGCCGCCGGCAGTTGGGATAAATTTGAAATGCATTTGGCTGCGGCCAGTGCCTTTGAACTACCCGACATGAGGATTTTTTTAAACTGCTGCCAGAAAGGGTGTTTTACGAATGTACAGTCGGGGAAACAGAATCGCGTGCCAAGGTGGGACCTTTTCATAATCAACATCGGTATGATTTCTTTGGCAGATGTATGGAATGCCGATATGGTATCAGTAGCACAAAGGTTCCACCCTGGTAGGTACGAAATTCAGTTTCTTTGACTACACTCTATACGTTTGAGTATTACTTATAAGAATAATAATAATTTTATTTAGCAATAAAGTTACAGTGCACAAAAAAATACAGAAAATACACATTTCAATAAAATACATAACATCATCTGACTTTTGCCACAGAACATTCTGTTCAGAATATACTTTACCGTGAAATCTTCATTAGAAATTTGACGCCCATCAGCGTCTGCGGCATTAGGGTCCAGCAAGACGCCGATGGGCGACAATGGCACTGCATGGGAGCATGGGACTAGGTTTAGGAAAGGTGCGCCCACGCTCTGCGCTTACGCAAGTCTGATTCACAAACAAAATGGCGCAACAGTTACCTACGCGTTTGAATATGTATATACTCGTTGTGGTTTAGAGTCGTCTGTTAACTTATTTGATAAGTTAAAATTTTAAGTAATTTCCAATAAAAAATGACGTTATTTTTTATTACAAGCTTTTATTTAATTTTTAATACATGTATGTTTGTGTGTATGTCTGTACTTATATCTGAACTAGGTGGTGCTCGCGGCTTCGCCCCCGGTGTAGTTTTTTTTTAATTTTCTAAATCTTTAATAAGAACCTTTTTCTGACAATAGCAAACACAACAAAAAATAATTAGCGAAATCGGTCCAGCCGTTGGTTAGAGGGGGGATGCTCGATTTTACTGAAAATTTGAATGAATTGTAAAATCGTCTTAGCAAACCCCTAATGGTTTTAAAAGGCCTATCCAACGATACCCCACACTATAGGGTTGGATGAGGAAAAAAAAATCACCCCCACTTTACGTCTATGGGAGGTACAGTAAAAACATTTTTTTTACATATATATTCGTGCAAAATTACAGCTTTCTAGCATTGATAGTCCCTGAGCAAAGCCGCGGACGGACGGACAGACAGACAGACATGGCGAAACTATAAGGGTTCCGTTTTTTGCCATTTTGGCTCTGGAACCCTAAAAATGATTATGAAAACAGCGTGCGTATCGTATATTAATGCTGGTGACTGTACTATCGAACCAACTGATTCGCGACCCGCTGTAGAATCTTTTTGTTGAAAAAGTCCCAATCGCATTCTTTGACAAGGCCATTCAATTACATATGTCATTTACTGTGAGCACGTGCTACGGTGGGTCAGGAATAACGGTTCGACTGTACCTAGACTTTTGACAGCTGATAATAACAGTATGTCAATTAGTTGGTGGTAATAACGAGTACTTTCTTTCAAAGGTCAATTCAATGGTTATATATAGGAGAGAGGAAAAATCTCGCCAGCGCTATTCAGGATGATATAATTTTCGTTCGGCATACAAAATCAACATCTAAGCATATTCCTGCTATACATAGCGCGATTATTTTTGCCAGTCTCTATAATTCGCACAAAACTTTAATTATATTACTAATTAACCAAAATGAAATGTGTCTAGAAAAACTAGTTATTATAATTATCATCACAAGCAAAAGGTCGACGAGGATTGTTCCTGCAAAATATTTGCCTCCTGCAATCTAGATAACATTAGACCAATTTGACGGGTCCTTGCTATGCAATTATTAAAATTTTATCAACTATTATTATAATTAATGAATTATTTATTATCCATTCCATTAGTTTCTGGAGGTTTCTGGCAATCTAAATTCTAAATTCATACCACTTCCTACAATACGCTACGTCCAAACTTTTTTATTTAAACGTATATTCAATTACATCTGGCCAGTAACTTCTTTAACATAAAACCACGGCTGTTTAAATTTACTAGACGACAATGTTGTCCATATTTTACCGGTAAGTTGGCACAAGGTCCAAAGCCGGTTGGTATTTGCGTGGCGTCATCTCTGAGTCAACGCCTTCGCCTACTGAATGAGTTTGAATATGGAATGACTTCGCGGCCAGTAAGGAATTAAAAAATTTAATTGGTTTTTCTTTATGCCAGTTTTAATGGCATATTAGAAACGTATACCTGGGTCACATTTCACATAGAAATATTTAATCTGACTCTTACTCCGACAGGAATAGATGAATCCTAACTAATATTATATATTCCAATATAAGTGAAATTTTAAGAAAAGGACAGAGGATAGTTGCATTTCGGAAAATTGCATGGTACCTGCAGTATAGCGATTAACGAATTCGTGGTAGAAGAAGTCGCGGTCAAAAGCTAGTTTTTTTTATGCCCCTTGTCAGACACATAGGACTGAAGCATATTAAACTATTATTATTATTACAGCCTAGATACACTTGCTGTTGTAGAATGTTACCATAGCGTGGCCGATTGTTCGGGTCAGGTTATTGTTCATTCGCGTACAACCAAGTATCCTACTATAAAAAGGTTTATGTCAATTATTATAGTCACAAAGACTCTGCAATAGTTAGGTACTCGTTGTATCTATATTCAACAAAGATATTCAATTTTTAATTACATTTGATATTATCTGTGACCGAGATGATTCCTTTTTGCTGTGTTGGTAAGACTGTTCTAGGCAGCCGACTGATCTCATATACAGATAAGTTTAAGTAGCGGAAACCTAGCAATCAAATGGCCAGTTATAAAGTTTTTTTTTAACTTTAGAACGGGCACGTTTGGATTTTATTTGAATTACGTTTGTGTTATATTTCGGCAAATTTAGGGTTCCACTAATGAAAGACTGGAGTAGAATTAAGTTGGTGGAACTTCTTACCAACCGCAAATAGGAGTCCAGATCTGGGCATATATTATACTACAAAATGCATGCAGTCTTGCTGTCCCACTGACGCTAATATTATTTAATACGAAAGTGAAAGGGACGGTACGATATGAACTTCGATTTTAGATACTTAAATATTTTTTACAATCAGTTCACTAGTTTCAAACATCAGGCCTGCATACAAACAAACAGAGTTTACTTTGTAAACAAACAGGATTTACTGGATTTATTAAATATATTTTTCCCGTATATCTTTACTTGCCCGAATTTCATTTGACCGAATTTCACTTACCATACTTACCAATGTTTGCCATAAAATATATAGAACCGTGCTGTTTTCAGGATTTTTTAAAATGCTATCTTATAGAATGCAGTAGGTTAGTTTAGTTTAATATCAACTCTGAAGAAAATACTATTTAAAAAGTAAATTACTTTATGGCAAATGAAAATTATCGAAAACGATACATTATGGCATATGAAATTCGGGCAAACGATAGAGAACCTTTTTTTAATTAAGTACATATCAAAGCAGGACGATGCTCTCGATAACTACGAATGGCGGTAAAAAAATGGGAGGCCGTGACCCATTAGGTACTAAGCCACTACAGGCTAAAAAAATATCAAAAGCGGTCGCACGTGTATAAACACCCGATTATTATACCACAATATACCACTTGGCTCTTAGTCATACATATATAAGCGCTCCGTTTATTATGTATGTCAAAATAAGTCGTAACTGACAAGCATGCAAGTGGCATGCATATGTATGACAGCCTCCAAGCATGGAGCGCGCTAGAATTCATTTAAGTCTATGAATGAAAAAAGCATTTTAATTAGATAAATACTGTAAGTTATTTTTATGTAACCAAATTTCCAGATTAAAATTTTATTAAAGTATAAATATAACATTATGTTATGACTTAAGTAACCCAACTAATATTATAAATGCGAAAGTGTGTGTTCGTATGTTTGTGTTTGTCCGTGTTTTCATCATCATCATCATCATCAGCCCGAAGACGTCCACTACTGGACAAAGGCCTCCCCCTTAGAACGCCACAATGAACGACAACCGTCCGTGTTTTACCCACGTCGAAACGAAGCAACGGAGATCGACGCATAGAGATAAGTTTATGGGCCAGAGAGTGACATAGGCTACTTTTTATCCTGGAAAAATGCACAGTTCCAGAGGGAACAGCGCGCGATAACCGAATTCCACGCGAGGGAAGCCGCGGGAAAAAGCTAGTGCGTATTCTAAATTTATAAAGTAGATGAATAAAAAAAAATCTGTGGTAAAATCGCTGGTTTGAACCGTAAATTGCCATAAAAAATGTTGGTACCAATCCTATCAAAAATATAAAAGTAGCCGTATTTAAAAAAACTGTGGCCAACCTGGCGCCCATCCGAAATTTGACAGATCGCGGGTAAAAATATTTGCTACTAACTCTGCCAAAAAAAAGTAAGAAATTAAAAAAAAATTGGCGGGAACCTTGCGAATTTTCCGTGGATATTTTTTGAGAGTGCAAATGTAAACTTACAAAAATGGAATCATCGAGTGCTATACTCAAATTGTAACACACGTTTCTCGGTATTTCGAACACAAATGGACTAAAAATACCCTACATGTACATTTATTAGCGGTATTTATTATGTTTTTATCATAGAAGTTAACACAATTTTAAATAGTTTCGTTTTTTCATTTAAAAACGTGTGCAAATTTTACCGTTAAGTTTCAAATGTTAAAATAAATGGAGTAAAGTGACATTTCTTTCCTATTTATTGTTTAGCATGGCATGAGTTTTTTTTTCCTCTAGGTACTATTCCTGTAGGGCTACTACGAAACTCGAAGTTCGTATCGTACCGTCCCTCTCGCTCTCGTATTAAAAAGTATAAGTGTCAGAGGGACCGCACGACACGAACTTCGAGTTTCGAGTTTCGTAGTAGCCCTGCTGTAATAGTTGAAAGAAAAGCAGATTATGCACCTCGCATTAAGTAATTTATATTGCCCTCGTACTTTTTAAAGCCCTCGCTGACGCTCGGGCTCCAAATCGGCACTCGGAGCAATAATAAATAACTTTCTGCTTGGTGCAACAATCTACTATTTCATGCTGGCAGCTTTAAATTCAAAATTCGAACCAACTGGCGTGCCGTGTCTCTAGAGTAAATTACAAATTTGCTTTTGTCGTTGATCAAAATAACAAATGAACATCGGCGGAACAATTCACCAGCAACCCTAACTAGTGACTTTCGTGGTAACTGCAAATTCAACTTTGCAGGAACCCGGTTCAATGTGAGGTTCTATTTTTGTTTTTTTGTTTTATCCTTTTAAATAAATGGCTTAGCTTATTAATACATACAATGGTATAACCTGTAGCATTGCCAACGCGGGCTGAATTCTTTGGCATACCAACCTTTTTGCATAGCTGTACTTTTTTTTCTTGCTGCTAGGTTCTTTTATTGGGCGTTGGACTTAAACAAGCCGTCGCGTTTATTTAAAATAAAATCAACTAGATATTTTAAATCCAAGACTATGGCGTTTGTATTATCTAAAATAAAATTACTCGAAAATGCAACTATAAAGTGGCTGAAAATAATTTTGAATCTGTTAAGATTAGAGTAGTATGTAAAAAACTAAAAATGAACGAAGCTGCGTGAAAAATAGCTGCTTGAATCTACTTATGATTTTTCATGGATGTGTTGCCTTAAGGCCAAAGACACTAGGGCCTGCTTTTACATGACACATGATTTTAGTTTTAAAATTTTATGTATAGTGCTAGGAATCTATGTTTTAACTACGTACAGCCATAACTGCCTCACAGTTTAGTTGGCGCTAGTACTAGGTATATTGAGGTACGTTTGACAACTTTGAAATTTATACCCTCCTCCTTTTTTTGAAGTCGGTTAAGAAAAGCCAATAGCTATACCTTAATTATTTCAAACAATATTTTATGTATAACGTTTCAAACTTTCGTGATTCTCACTCATAGTCAAAATACTATACGAGTAAACGGGACTTACCTATCACGCTTTTTTTACACGAGTAATATTTACCTCGACGTTTCGGCAACGTTACAGTTGCCGTGGTCACGAGTAGACTACGGCTCCAACAATTTCGATTAAATTTGGTATGTGGGGGTTTTCGGGGATGACAAATCCATCTAGCTTGGTCTTATCTCTGGGGAAACGCTTATTATCGAGTTTTAGCCCGAGCAAAGCTTGGTCGCCCAGGTACTGTGTCACTACATATACTCAATATCATTTAAACCATTAACTGGACTCAGTTCCACGTTGCTCTTGCATTTGTTGATTTTTACGTTTGAACATAAAAATTTGGCCGACTACGAAAAACTCCAGGTTTAGGGCCGGCAACCTAAATTAATTATTATCAGGATGAATAGAACCTTCGAATGGCACGAGTTTCATTTTGCTACTCGATGAGGCTTTTTTTTTTTAATTTAGCAACCTTAAAATTAGGCTGACTCACGAAAGTGCCAGGATTTTGGCACCTCTTGACAAGCACTATCGAATGTACTACGTACCTACTTGCTACTCGATGAGGTAATTTACACCTAAAAAAATGTTTACTTTTTTGCTCACTGTACAAAATGCTCCAGGTTTATGCCTGGCAACCCTGTAATTTAAGACATACCTTTTTAATATGCACCACGATAAGTCGCATCTTGATACTCGATGAGGTAGGGTTGCATACGGTCCCCTCTTAGTCTATACTATAATGTCCTTGCTTGCTCATTGTTACATATATATTTGCTGTGACTTATTATTAAGTGTTTTTTAATAAAAAAAGTTTAGGTATAATAATTCTCAAGCAAACTTAGCCGTTATAGTTTTCCTTGAAAGTTTGATATACTTACTACCATCCTGAATTTTTTCAAATTTTTCCACCCACCGGTTTAATGAAAATTTGCACTTTAAAGTTGAATATTTCGCAAAAAAATCAATGAATCGAAAAATCGTCTTAGCAAACCCCTAATGGTTTTAAAAGACCTACCCAACGATACCCCACACTATAGGGTTGGATGAGAGAAAAAAAATCACCCCACTTTACGTCTATGGGAGGTACCTTAAAAAAAATTGTTGTTATTTTTTTATTGTAGCATTTTGTCGGCATAGTTTACATATATATCCGTGCAAAATTACAGCTTTCTAGCATTGATAGTCCCTGAGCGAAGCCGCGGACGGACGGACGGACAGACAGACATGGCGAAACTATAAGGGTTCCGTTTTTGCCATTTTGGCTCCGGAACCCTAAAAACGAAGTATACCTTTTGCCGAACAACCTTAACACTGCCTTGACATATTAAAACGTATATATCTTAACCTTTTCTCGTGCGCGGCTAAACCATTGCATGCGCATTGCATAACTGTTTCCTGCTTTCACTAGAACAGTATGCGGCCGAGAGCCGCAAAGTTAACTTTGCATCCCGTACTCTTTGTAGGGGGTAAGCTGCTGCTTTATGCAGTTGTTATATGTACGGCGGGAAAGTCACGCAGTATGTACATATATACCTATTTACGGTGGTATTCAAACACATTTTGTTTAAAAAAAAACCGGCCAAGAGCGTGTCGGACAAGCTCGAAGTTCCTTAGCCGTTACGAAAAAATCAAGCAATATTTTTCTAAGGATCTTGTATTTTGTACGGAATCTTCCAAGGTATAGGTTTTAGGTATATTTTCGTTAATTCGTTGTTTGTTCTAACAACGAATCGATGTTCATGATAAGGGGAGAATGGAGAGTGTAGCACAGTGAAAACTAAGTCTCCAGGGTTAATGATAACATATTGTAATTATACATGTGTGTTTCGAACACTAAGGGGCTGTTTCACCATCCATTGATTAGTGTTAACTGACGGTTAAATGTGATGCCGTTTCCGTCTATTCGAACAAAACAAAAGAGACGGCATCACATTTATCCGTCAAATAAAATTAATCAATGGGTGGTGAAACAACCCCTAAGTAAATTATTTTCTGTATTAGTTTCACCTAAAAGTGCATCGTACAAAATTTCAAATTTCTAGGACAACTGGAAGTACAGTAGGTTTGATTCTCCGACAATTCGTAACTTTTGATTGAGTCGACTTAAAAGTTTAATTTCCACATGCTAAATAAAGTAGCGACCTCAGTATTTCATATTTTTGGTATCTTCTGTCTTGATTTACCTTGACGACTTTCTGAGAAAAATATTTTAACAAACGGACGGATAGACGGTCAGAAAATTGTTCTTATTAGGGTTCCGTTTTTGCTAAGGAACTGAATCATAGACACTATGCTCTTAGATCTTCTCTCTCACACGTAAAGTCAGAAGGAAACTCTTAGAAAGTAAAGAGAAATTGATGAAATTATTATAAAAACTCACACAATTGCTCATTGTCTCGCGTTTATGCTCCGAGAGAGTAACATTATGAATTACTTTTTTTGGTTATTCGCTTTCGTTTACTTATGAAACGTAATTAAAATGGCGACGGCAACGGCGGAAGCCTGACGGAATACAGCCAAGTATGTCACTCGTGCAATTCAATGTAATTCCATGGTGTGTGTGAAGTTCCCAATCCGCACTAGGCCCGCGTGCATTCTCTATCGCATGTACAACGGGGAGTGCTCCGAGGTGTTATTCGGGTTGATCCCTGCCGCATCCTCCCGCCACCGCCCTACGCGACAACACTCCCATCCTCACCATCTAGATGGTTGGCAGTCTTCTACTGTGCGATTTTCCAGAAATTTCCTGCCTCGCACAGATAAGCTCTAGAATGAACCATCGCCTGCGGTATTCCCGGACCGATATGACCTTCAAGCTTTCAAAGAAAGAGCACTCCTACCTAAAATTTACATTTCGGAGACCTCACGCTACACTAGCGCCTCTAGTGTCGAATTCATACGCGATAGCCCTCATAGTACAGCGCCTCTACAAATAATTTACGCCGTCGCCATCGAGTACGGTCACTGTAAACTCATGGTAGTGGTACAGTACCCTTAATGTAAGTTTTCGGTTACAAAATACGTCTCGATCGCGTTCGCGTTAAAATCTCAATTTATATGGAAACACGAACAACGCCTCTAGCGGAACGTTTGCGATGTTGGTGTTTTCATACAAATTGAGATTATAACGCGAACGCAATCGAGACGTATTTTGTAACCGAAAACTTACACTAAGGGCACTGGTGTTGCAGGTATCGACGGTAATCCTTTACTATTAGGCGATCCGTTTGCTCGTTTGCCCCCTACATTCATCATCCCAGCCTATATACGTCCCACTGCTGGGCACAGGCCTCCTCTCAGAACAAGAGGGCTTGGGCCATAGTTCCCACGCGGGCCCAGTGCGGATTGGGAACTTCACACACACCATTGAATTGCTTCGCAGGTTTGTGCAGGTTTCCTCACGATGTATTCCTTCACCGCATAGCTCGTGGTAAATTTCAAATGTAATTCCGCACATGAATTTCGAAAAACTCAGAGGTGCGAGCCGGGGTTTGAACCCACGACCTTCTGTTTGAGAGGCGATAGGTCAAACCACTAGGCCACCACGGCTTTTTACCCCTACATTATAAAAGAAAAATATTTTTTTATAATATAAAATAGAGATATAAATTTTGATTATTTTTATTTAAAAGTAAAGTTCGTAGTTAACTTTATCCGGAGATAGTATAATAAAATAATGTATGTATGTTTTTGTTACGGATTATCGCCTCAATTAACGCTGATCATTTACTAATAAAAACGTAATATTACATTCGCTATTAGCGAGTATGACGAGGTCCAAGTTCTAAACCGGTAATACCAAGATGGCGTCCAATTGCGCGTAGGGTTACCACATTAAAATGTGACACAACATCAGTGGAGCTAAAATCGAAGTACGTATCGTACCGTCCCTCTCATTCTCGTTATATATATAAAAAAAAAATCGTTTATTTAGATAACAAAATAGTTATACAAAAGCAGCGGTTGAGACCTCCTAGTAGGTAAAAAAATACCTGTATCAGGAGACCTCGCTCCTCCAATAGTACATTTTGACAGTGTTTTACATCTTAGACTAGTTTAAAGTATTTAAACGATTTCAATTTACAGTATGTCTAATTGTCTATGTATAATCTAACTAACTATAATTAATTGCTTATTGCTTTTACAAGTAATACATTTATTATCCTATGAGTAGCTCTTGAACTTTACAGATTATGTGTATATGGATTATGTGTGCATGTGTGCGTGTGTATATACAAACATGTAGTAATGTATCATTAAATTTTTATGGAATAATCGCGAAAAACTAACAAAAATGCAACGTTGCCAGCTCAGCAGTTATAAACGCTCTTAAACAGGCGCGCAATGAATAGGTTCGTCGTTTTTAGGCCTAAAGCTATGGGAATAAAGCCCAAAAGTGACAAATATTTTCATTCCCCGTCAAAACGAGGTTATATTGTCATATTTCTATGAATATTTTTTTTGCTGTCTGGTAACATTTTCAGCTGTTAATCTAGTTCGCCTACTTCTGGACTCGAGTTTAGTTAAAGTTAAAGACTAGTCGTGCATGACGCTTTCTAACACGATGTGACGTCACATAAACCCTTCATTTTTGTATTTTTTTGTTTGGTTCACAAAATAAAAAAATACGTCTCCAATTAAATATTATTCTGATAGTCACTTCTTCTTATTTAAGAGTTACACTATTATAGGTGTCGCCGATGAATGGCTCTCCACTTCTCTCTCCTCAAAGCTGCCTCTTTGACCTCCTTATACGACATGACTGCTACCTTCTCCTTTATTTGCTTTGTATAATCAATTCTCGGCCTCCGTCTTTTTCGCTTTCCTTCCACTTTTCCTTCTAAGATGACATTTATGAACTCATCATGTCGTATAAGATGACCAATCATTTTTCCTCTCCCATTCTCTATTATTTCCATTACTGTTCTCTTCTCTTTCACTCTTTCCAAAACCTCTTCATCACCAGCACCACATTTAGAATGCTTTTAAACTTTGCTTATCCTTTTGTGTCGTGCTCCAGGTTTCACATCACACCCATATAAGGCTATAGGTACTCCAGATAAATGTTTCTGATAACCCAACTGACTAATAATAATAAGAATAACATTTTTAAACCAGGAAAGTACTTAACCATATGGATTATACGAGGTTTATGCCATTATTGTTTCTTCCTATTCGCGATTCTGCACAAAATAAATTCCACACACCTGAATTTGATCACATGCGTAATGCTTCACAGTCATTATTTCTACGCAATCTTGTTTCTTCTTATTCGCGATTCTGCACAATATGAATTCCACACAACTGAATTTAATCACATACGTAATGATATTCAGTCATTATTTCTACGCAATCTTGTTTCTTCCTATTCGCGATTCTGCACAATATGAATTCCACACAACTGAATTTAATCACATGCGTTATACTTCACGATTCTGTAATTATTTTTTTAAAAATCTCATACATAACCGGGAATCGAACCCGGACAAAATTGGGGCGGAGAAAAAAAAATTTTTTTTTAATTTCAATCGTCCCTGTTTATTATTATTATTTTATTTAGGCTGCTGCTGCCTTCGGGAAGCTTCGTCTCAAGGTGTTCCGTTCACATAACTTAAAGCTCGCGACCATGATAATTTTTACCGCGGGAAAAGCGACTCACGCAGTCTGTTTTTTTTTTTTATTTATAAACGCGACTAGGAAGAAACAAGATATCATAGAAAATAGATAGAATAAAAGATAAAGATAGTATCGTGAAGTATAACGCATGTGAGTAAATTAAGTTGTGTGGAATTCATATTGTGCAGAATCGCGAATAGGAAGAAACAAGATTGCGTAGAAATAATGACTGTGAATCATTACGTATGTGATTAAATTCAGTTGTGTGGAATTCATATTGTCCAGAATCGCGAATAGGAAGAAACAAGACTGCGTAGAAATAATGACTGTGAAGCATTACGCATGTGATCAAATTCAGCTGTGTGGAATTTATTTTGTGCAGAATCGCGAATAGGAAGAAACAATAATGGCATAAACCTCGTATAATCCACCATATTTCTGTCTCAAAGGAAATTGCTAGCTCGCTAAGTTTAATCAAAGAAGGCTTGTGGTATATAGTATATAGACCGACAGACAAACATAATGAAACTGTAAGAGTGCCATTTCAGTAATAAACCCTTAAAAATCCTAAAAATCCTTAAATATCGGGAAAAATCCCGAACGTTGGTCACCCTATCTGCGCAGGCACAAGAACGCGGAAGCCTTACAGCTCGTTTCTACTTTTCGACCTTATAGTTACGTTGACAGAGTCTACAATAGAATGCACGTGCAACTCTATTTCTACAGATATATGTATTTTGTTTGTTTGTTCGAATTTGTAGGTATACAAAGTGACTAAATAACCTAAACAACAGAAAGTTGGAAAACCCCCGACATTGTCACTTCAAAGTTAATAAATCAAAAACGACTGAACCGATTTTGATAAAACATCTCTAAGAACCATCGCTAGAAAACTGCTTTAAAATAAAAAAAACGCATTCAAATCGATTCAACCCTTTTAAAAGCTACGGTGACACAGACAGACAGACACACGTCGGGGGTTAAAAAAACTACTTATTCGAAAGCTGATTTTGACTTTGACTTGACTTTTGTAGGACTACATAAACCTAAAAAGGATTACATAATCCGTCTTACATTAGCTACTTTTACATAATGTTTTAGGAAACGATTGTTTTTATTTAAGTTTTTGTTATGTTCTGTTACACGCTGATTTGAGTGGCTTAAAGCGACATACATACATAATGTATGAGTTGCACAGTTGTATGAGACAGGCGACCATACAGGTTTGTAAAAACAAAAGCTTCCAAGGTCAGCACTTTCAATTTTTAAGTCGTGTGGTGTATCAAGAACTGGGGAATTCTTGTAAGGGACCATATCGAGACAGAAACAACGAATTTTTTTAAAAGTATTTTTATTAAGGTTTAAATAAATAAATTATACAAGGAATTTTGAAGTTTTTGAAGTTGCTTTAAAATTCCAGAGAAATAATGCGTTGTTTGGGAGAAACGTGTCAAAATGGTGTTGTAGAGCGTATTTTGTACGTCGTGGCCGCCGTGTGGTAGAGTCGATAAGTGAGAAGTTAGTTAGTTAGTTAGTTGGCAGGCCTCCCACCAGGTGGACGATCATCGTGAGAGTTGCGGGAAATCGCCGCGGTAGATGGAAGTGGCGAGTTGTCGTTCATTGTGGCGTTCTAAGGGGGAGGCCTTTGTTCAGCAGTGGACGTCTTCCGGCTGATGATGATGATGATGATGATGACGAATACTTAATACTAGCGAATAAACAAATTAATAAAATAAAATAAATTCTTTACTTACGTACTTACGAGTACATACTTAATACTTAGTTGATTATTAAATCACAATATAAATAATTTATAACCAAGCATGGTTGCATTTCAAGATAACTTTAGTCATTACATTTATGTAAAAAGTCCGAATTCCTAAAAGCATCTACTCATTTTGCATTTTTCCTCTAAAGAATATAACGTGCCAATCAATAAACCATCCTCGGCGTATGCTGTTAAATTTCAGAATACCCTGGTACACATTTCTGCAATTTTTCGGCAAAAAGATGATTGATACTGCCGAGGCAAAACCGACTTTTTGCGTTAAAAAATAAAATCTCGGTTTTTGAGCACGAAACCGGCTGCCAAATGTCAAAGAGGTCGTTTATAGTGCCTCGTCCTGTTTTTTACTAACCTTAAGGATGCTAAAACCGGATGTCTGCACGAAAAAGAACCCAAATTTTGCTAGTGATTTTACTTTGTATAATTTGAGCTACCTCTCAACGAATTGGGTTGATTTAAAGTATTTAGCCCATCAGTCTTTTACATTGGCCAAGTATATTTGCTTTTGTCAATCAAACAAAAAATGACAAAGATGTAGTACAGTCAGCATCAAAAGTAGCTATACACTTTCGTACTTGGTCGTTTTACAGCCACGCACTAAACGCCATGCAAGATTATCGACGTGTCAATGCGACAGAGTAAAAAAGTGATCCGCTACTTTTGATGCTGACGTACGTCAAAGTGTTAGGTGTGACGTCACACGGAACTTTAGCCAGCTAACTATAATATAATTTTAGAAGCTTTTATTTAGTTGCACCTGTCCCGTTGTCTGCCTGTCTGTCTGTAATCAAACCTTGCAAGTTAAATTCGACCAACTTCCAGTAGTTGGATTGACTTGAAATTTAGTAACTTATGTAAATTGCGCGACAATTCAATAATCTGGCTATAACATTCTGGTAATCCGGCCAGGATCGTCTCCTCAGGACGGAACTCTTCAACGGTTAATGGCATCGACTTGAAATTTGGTATACAAATGTAGTTTGGGTGACAATACAAGTACAGTCAACAAAAAGTACAATCTGCAAAAAAATCTTGTATTAAAAATGAAAAAAATACATGTCCGATATATTTTTAGGGTTCCGGAGCAAAAAGGGCCAAAACGGAACCCTTATAGTTTCGCCATGTCTGTCTGTCCGTCCGCGGCTTTGCTCAGGGACTATCAATGCTAGAAAGCTGAAATTTTGCACGGATATATATGTAAACTATGCCGACAAAATGGTACAATAAAAAATTCAAATAATTTTTTTTAGGTAACTCCCATAGACGTAAAGTGGGGGTAATTTTTTTCTCATCCAACCCTATAGTGTGGGGTATCGTTGGATAGGTCTTTTAAAACAATTTAGGGTTTGCTAAGACGATTTTTCGATTCAGTGATTTGTTTGCGCAATATTCAACTTAAAAGTGCAAATTTTCATTAAAATCGAGCGCCGAAAAAATTCAGGATGGTAGTAAAAATATCAAACTTTCAAGGAAAACTATAACGGTCACGTTTCCTTGAGAAATATTAGTAGTTTAAGAGTAAATAGCAGCCTAAGGTATAAAATATACCTAAACTTGGAATATTCCGTACAAAATACGAAATCCTTAGAAAAATATTACTTAATTTTTCGTAATGGCTACGGAACCCTATTTTGGGCGTGTCCGACATACACTTGGCCGGTTTTTTTAAATCTAACTGACGGATTAACTATATATTTTTAGGAAACTACCCTAACATAGTAAAGAAGACGGAGAGACGGCATCACATTTATCCGTCAAATAAATTTAATAAATGGAAAATCATTTTTGTTTCAGATTTCGACCGTTTAAATCGATGCCGAACCTCAACAGAGTCTGGAGGAGGAAAATAGATAAATAAGACAGGTAAACACCGAGGAAACTCAAATAAAATCACGTGAAAAAACCGCTAACCGTAACTAAATTAACCTAGGCCACATCCTTACACAGCAGCCGCCATTTATAAAAAGTTACCAAACACTGGCCATTAAACAACGCCTACACTATCCAATAAAAAAAAAACTCAGATGAGAATTTCATAAGTGCAATTGTAGATCTTATTTCAAATGACGTAGTGTACAGGACTTTGTAAATGTGAATAAAATGAAATGGCCAGCGACAATGTGGACCAAGCGAAGCGGCATTGTTTTGTTACTTGTCCGCGACTCTTGATATTTATGATGTTGGTACTACTGTAAATACATTAAGTTTTAACTCTATATGCAGTTGAATGTTGCACGTATACTTAGTCGAGGACGCCGTCTTTATTTTTAATACGAACATGTAGTACGTACGTAGGTTCTTTGTTTTTAGGGTTCCGTAGTCAACTAGGAATCCTTATAGTTTCGCCATGTCTGTCCGTCTGTCTGTCCGTGGCTAAGCCCAGATACCGTTAGTACTAGAAAGCTGTAATTTGGCATGAATATACCTACATATCAGCCGAAAAAGTGGTGAAATAAATAAATAAATAAAATAAATATCACGGGTCAATTCACACCAATTGACCTAGTCCCAAAGTAAGCTTAGCAAAGCTTGTGTTTTGGGTACTAAGCAACGGATAAATATAATTATATAGATACATACTTAAATACATAATAAACACCCAAGACCCGAGAACAAACATTCGTATTTTTCATACAAATATCTGCCCCGACGCGGGAATCGAACCCGGGACCTCAAGCTTCGTAGTCAGGTTATCTAATCACTAGCCCATCTGGTCGTCTTCCAAATAAAATAAAATATAAATAAAAAAATTTTTTTGGGTACCTCCCATAGACGTAAACTTGAGGGTGATTTTTATTTCTCGACTAACCCTATAGTGTGGGGTATCGTTGGATAGGTCTTTTAGTTCTACTAAGTATTTTACTTTATTCCAAATAGTTGGTACGAATTATGATTACGATTATGACACGTATGTACCTATGTTGATTTTTGAATCCCAGAATTTTCATCATCTATCTAAAATAACGTCTGTCTGTATTTGTATTTCCATGTAGGTAAGTACTTAATCTTCCGAAAAATCAATCAAAACACGAAAAAAGGATTGCAAAAAATAAATTTATGTTACCCAAATTTAACGCGAGCGAAGCCGCGGGCAAAAGCTATATTAAATAATTTACTGAATCAGGCGTTGCGTTAATTTGCGGAGGTCCATATCAATGAACTAAAACAATTTACTTTAATTGTAATTTTTCTGGGAGCCATACGTAACCCACTTTTTTTTTTAATTCAACATATAATCAGAATCTCGGAAACAGCTCCAATATTTCGATGAAATTTGGTATGTGGGGGTTTTCTGTTGTTTCAGTTGTTGTTTGTTTAAAAAAATATGGTTCTGTCCATTGGAGGGCAATTTTGGCCAGTGTCCAGTAGTTTTTTCCGATGTACGGTAAGAAAAATCTAGAAAACGGAATATGAGAGGTAATGGTGGACGAACGATGACAGCGCGACACTCATCGGGAGTAGATTTATATGCCTAAGGCGTCTAATTTAAACTTGTCAAACCATGGCATGAGTTTCTATGGGCGTGTACCATCAGCCAAATATGTGGTCTACCACCCTAAAGTTGATAATCGTTTGCATGTCATAAAACAATAATGCCAATAGACGTTTCTGTCAACTTGAAAGTTCGACTTTAGCGACATATTCGTTTGATAGGAACTTGTTTAAAAATTGATAGACCACTTATTTTGCTGATGGTACAAGAAAAATCGGGTCGGTATTTCCATGTCGGTATTATCCGGGCCGGTAAAGAGTGTCACACGGCTGGAGCAACGCAGTCATTGGATTCTTATTGTTTAGTTTGTGATAAGTATTTTTTATTTCCTCGCAGTGATCGTGAAAAGCACAATGTTTAGTCTCGGCCAAATGTGCAACAGATGAACTCGTATTATCGAAGGCCTCCCCTTCGGGTCGGCATTCAAACTAACTCGTTCATCTATTGCTTACTTTCAAGCCTTTACAACAATGTACTATTTCTGAACAGATTTAAGACGATGTTGTTAAAGATTATAAGTACCTAGGTACTTAGCACAACTACATTTTTTAACGCAGTAGATTCCGCTATTGGAAGTAAGCGATCGCCTATGCGGATCGGATTCATTTCCAAATATTCCTGCCTGATGCACTTAATCTTTAATTTTATAGTACGCCTTAAAAAAAGGCAGATGAATGAGGCGAAAACGCAAATCAGCGTTCTCGAAGAAATACCCAAGTCACAGATATAGATTATACTAGATAGCGCAAACACCTCAATCTGTATGAAAACCAACCGTGTCACTTTTTTAGACTACTGTGACGTCTCAAGAGCGAATTAGCGATGTGAATTCCTAACGGGCTAAGAAAAAAAAACTAAACATTTTTTTATTTACTCTTTATATAATTCTATTAGTGCTCTGCTAAAGGTAACGGCCGCCAAATCTGTTTTTTAACCATGTAAACTTTAATGCTTCTTTCTGAAACAAGGGTAAATATTGGTTTGCGATAGGTTCTAAAGATGAACCGACAAAGATATCCCATAATGTCGTATAGTTAATTAGTGATAAGAAAATTTAGTGTGCGGCGCCTAATATAGTCTCTTCTCTTACAGCCCATTCTAGCACTTTTGAGGACATTATAGTACTTGTTACAAGAAAACTGTGACGTAACGCGTTGTTTGAACCCCCCTCCCGCCCCTGTAACGCATTGTAACGTTTTACAAGACCCCCCTCCCCCAAATTGCGTTACGTAATACTTGAACGCTCCTTAAGTGCAATGTGTCTACTGTTGTTATTTCATCTCCTCAAGCATTAAACCCATTTTCCCCTCGATGTGTCTATCCACCCTCGCCGTACCGGCTCGAGTGGCTATATGAACGTCTCGGGTAAAATGGCTCGTTTTATGCTCTTGTTGTACAATCTACTATTGTTGCGTGTCATGTCTACGTTTGACATTCCGTTCGACACGGTCCTATTACGGCCACGCCACAGCATGATACGGTGTAACGTATACACACCTTAACTCCTAAAAACGACTGAATGAGGGCTATCGTCTTTTGTCTCACTAGATGGCGCACTGTTGCGTGAGGTTTTTAAGTATGGCTTTCAAAGTCTGTTATTATGGGCGTGAAAACAAAGTTTAGATTAAAATCATATTTAATACACCTTAAAACCGTACCATAAAAATATCGAGCATGCCACAGTGTTGCATAGTCCCCGTTTTGTTCGGAAAAAAGGGAGGACAAAGGTTTCCGAAAGACAAAACTGTCTCAAAACACAGACATTCATTGCCCCGGAACGCATATTTGCCATAATTAATTTCAGATATTGCAAAATATTCACAAAATTATTCTTATTATAAATAAACCCGCGTAGCTCACCCAAAAACTATGAGATTTGACATTTCGGAGACCTCACGCTACACTAGCGCCTCTAGTGGCGAATTCATACGCGATAGCCCTCATTAAGTCAACGTCAACGAACGACTGTAATGTCATAACACTGGCGGGTGAGACCCCTACTATGTAAAGATAGCGGATCTCATATGCATGATTGTTTTGTTTGAACGTCCAATTATCGCGGGCCGGTGGGCAGACCTCGAAGCGGCCTTCTGGCCAAGAGCGAGCGCTCTAAACATAATATGACATGACCAGTCCCTACGCTACGAGAGTGACAGGGACGGTACGATACGGACTTCGATTTTCGAATTTCGTAGTAGCCCACCAGGTCCTATATTTACTACGAAATGAAAAATTCGAACATCGTATCTCGCCGTCCCGCTGATGCTTATATTATTTAAATACGAGAGTGAGAGGGACGGTTAGTTAGATACGAGCTTCGATTTTCGGATTTCATAGTAGCCCCCCTGCAGTAGTGAATTTGATCCCGGGATTTTTAGTATGGATGAATCCCGGGATTGGATTCTCTACTAAGAACCATCGCTAGAAAACCTGCTTTCAAATAAAAAAAAACGCATTCAAATCGGTTCACCCGTTAAAGAGCTACGGTGCCACAGACACACGCAGACAATTAGAGGCCAAACCTAAAAATCCCTCTTTAAAAAATAAAACAAATCGGAGCCGGACAGTGGGGTACCTTTCGTGTAGGTAAACTTTTACGCAAACCATGGTTCGATTTGAGCACAGTTTGATAAGTATTAAGTAACTAAACTGAGCTCATAGCATATGTCTATTTATTTTTCACACCTCTCCTTCAGAAAAGTAACTTTTCCTCCCTGACGAGAGGGAGCAAAGTGCAATTTTTCTGTTCAAGGCTTTTCTAAGCGTTTTATTACAAATGCCATTTTTTTCAAGTTGATTCTTGTAAAGCCACGCCATTTTCTATGCCGGTTGTTCTTTAATAATATTTAGATTTTTTTTTTCAAGTTACTTAATGCTCGGTGTGAAAAGTTGTATGAGCCACTCGGGAGCAAAATTATTTTCATCTTGGGCGTTAACACTTGAATCCCTCATTACGCTCAGGATTCTACTTTAGAATCCTTCGCTACATTCTGGATTCAATTTACGCCCTCGCCGTAAATACACCATTTTGCTCCCTTGTGACACAAATAACTATAGTTCACTCATAGCATATGTCTATTTATTTTTCCAGCAAGCATTCATTAGTCACACAACGTTTTTTTCTAGCAAATAAGGCTTGAGTCAGTTTCCTGCCGAGATGCCTTTTATACTTAATATGGCCTTGGCTGTATTTATATATAATTGTGATTCTTAGAAATTTTACACGTGTTGTTGTATATCTATGGAACTGAACATATTCTTTATAATAACGTATTCGAGCGTTTAAAAAAAAAAAGAGATTAATCAGAATCAGTTCTAGACCACTAGGCTTATTTTCTTCCTTTTAGTTTTGGCAATCGGGTTTTTTGATTTTTTTAATTTAATATTTTATTTAAAAAAATGGTAGATTAAAAGTATTATAACTCATATATATTTAGAACGGGCTTATAATTAGCTTTCATTTGATACCCATATGGGTATACTACAATCTACTATTTTTACCCGACTGCCCAAAGGAGGGTTATGTTTTTCGAGCGTATGTATGTATGTATGTGGGTATGTATGTCCATTTCTTTGGTCGTCGCTGCAGCCTAAACGGCTAAACGAATTTTAACATATGAGGTATCATTCATTGGATTCGTCATAACTGTCGGAGTGACATATGACGATGATGATATATGGCTATCATCATGATATATGGCTATATCATGGTCTATATTAAAATATTATATAGCCATATATCATCATCGTCATATGTCACTCCGACAGTTATGACGAATCCAATGAATGATACCTCATATGTTAAAATTCGTTTAGCCGTTTAGGCTGCAGCGACGACCAAAGAAATGGACATACATACCCACATACATACATACATACATACGCTCGAAAAACATAACCCTCCTTTGGGCAGTCGGGTAAAAATAGTAGATTGTAGAAAATAGTAGACTGCAAAGAGCCACAAACAAAAAAGTTTCTACATAATATATATTTTTTAATAATTATTAATTTATATAAAGCTAAAAATCAATTAAATAAATGAATAGCCTCAATTAGGTCCCATAAGCACTAAATCAGGATCTGATGATTGGATCCTAAGGAAATCGAGGGAACTCTTCAAATATTGTCCCTACAATACTACACCTAATGGTAATTTGGATATACTTTTAACTCGTGCATTTGCTTTTGAAAATCATCATTTGGTGAAGTGGAACTGATGATGAAGATCACAGTTGACCACCGGAGTTACCACGAGTACTCAATAACAAGTATTTCACGGGTTGAATTTCAATTACTTTAACACAGTTGCTAAGCAATTTATGCTCATCGTAATGCATATGGTGGAATGGAACGGGTGGTGAAGCACCAGGACTCCTCAATAATGAACGTCTCTGCATCGGTAATAACAATCTTTCGTGAAAGGTGATCAGCAGTTGACATTAAACTATTGTATCTTAGATTATTTACACTAAAAAGCGTGAAAAACAAAATTTCTAATAAAAAAATTTAACCTACTACATGCAAAACCATGAAAATAAAATATTTTTTTACCAGTCTGAAGTCGGTGCCTCAGCACGAGTCAGCAGGAGTGATTGAAGCCCAAATATAAAATTAGTTCAGCAACTTTTAAAAATAATTAGTTTTTTAATTTTTATTACACTTAAGTTTATTCGAAGAAGCAATGTAAAGCAAAATGCTTGATGTTTGTATGCAGACGGTTAATTTTTTTGTTATATATTGTTTTTTAATTCCATTTTACCGATGAATTTCATATGATCCTTATTTTACCAATGATACTCATATCATATGGCCCTTATTTAGTGATCATTTTGAATGAAAGAAAATAAGGATTTTCTTTTGAATAAGTATAGTTTAGTAAAGCCGTGGTGGCATAGTGGTTTGACCTATCGCCTCTCAAGCTGAGGGTCGTGGGTTCAAACCCCGGCTCGCACCTCTGAGTTTTTCCAAATTCATGTGCGGAATTACATTTGAAATTTACCACGAGCTTTGCAGTGAAGGAAAACATCGTGAGGAAACCTGCACAAACCTGCGAAGCAATTCAATGGTGTGTGTGAAGTTCCCAATCCGCACTGGGCCCGCGTGGGAACTATGGCCTAAGCCCTCTTGTTCTAAGAGGAGGCCTGTGCCCAGCAGTGGGATGTATATAGGCTGGGATGATGAAGTATAGTTTAGCTCACGCATGCAGTGCCGCGAGTTAAGATAGTATAATAATGATTAAGTATTTGTAACACGCAGTTGACAGTAACAGGACATGTCTTAGTCATTGTATTACAAATGCCATACAACTACCATACAAGTATGAGTCGTTTGATTGTATCGGAGCGATGCCATACGTATCTGAACCTCCTGAGGTCCACCATTTAAATATTTTAACATTTGTCATAGCAATACAGTATTTGACTGTTTTATGTACAGTCGCTATCAGATATTTCGGAGTGGCCAAGGTGGCCAAAAATATCGGATATGCACCATATTGTTAAGGTATTCGATTTATTAAAGTCAAGGTCAAAATATCTTTAATTCAATTTCGGCTATAACAAGCACTTATATGAATGTCAAAAGAAAAATCTACCACCGGTTCGGAAAAATCTCTGTTGAGAAGAATCCGGCAAGAAACTCGACGAGGTATATTTTTTTTAAAACAGATTTACAATGTTATTAAATGATATCTATACATCACAAGTATTTAACACAACTTTATTTTTAACACAGTAGGGTCGCTATTTGAAGGGATCGCTAATGCGGATCGGAATTATTTCCAAATATCCCTGTCCATGATATAATCATTAACTTTATAATACGCCTTACATATTAATGTCTTCTGTCAAGAACATCTGAATTTTGTATCCGTTTCTTTTGTAATATTTTTTGGAATTTTATTATAAACCTATTAGAGTAGGTATGTATCGATATTTTTGATCACCTTGGCTGCTTGGAAATATCTGATGGCGACTGTACTTAGATGTTTTTTTTTATAAATCAAAGCTTGTCAATGCGTGTTATCGAAAGGAAAAATAATTTACCACTTTTTAGTTCATCATCCATCATCATCCCAGCCTATATACGTCCCACTGCAGGGCACAGGCCTCCTCTCAGAACAAGAGGGCTTGGGCTATAGTTCACACGCGGGTCCAGTGCGGATTGGGAACTTCACACGCACCATTGAATTGCTTCGCAGGTTTGTGCAGGTTTCCTCACGATGTTTTCCTTCACCGCAAAGCTCGTGGTAAATTTCAAATGTAATTCCGCACATGAATTTGGAAAAACTCAGAGGTACGAGCCGGGGTTTGAACCCACAACCCTCTGTTTGAGAGGCAATAGGTCAAACCACTAGGCCACCACGGCTTTTTAGTTGTTACGACGAATTAAGTTGTTAGTGACCCTGACTACGAAGCTAGCGGATGCGGGTTCGATCCCCGTAACGGGAAAACATTTGTATGTTGAATACGAATGTTTGTAGTTTGTATATACATATTAATCTATATAATAATGTATGTCTAAAATATGTAACATTTAGCATGGTCATATGATCATTTACATGCTTTTGGTATCATAAGGTAATAGTTACTGTTTTTTTTAAAACGTTTTTATACAAAAAGATTCGTCAAGATTGTTTACCCTTTTTCTAATGCTAAAAAAACGAAGTATAGCGCTTAAGCCAAGCTACTGGGAACTGCATTTGTTCGTAATTCAAATTCAACACAAATTTGACCCCTATCGAATAGTTTATACGCGTTTTTAGGGTTCCGGAGCCAAAATGGCAAAAACGGAACCCTTATAGTTTCGCCATGTCTGTCTGTCTGTCCGTCCGTCCGCGGCTTTGCTCAGGGGCTATCAATGCTAGAAAGCTGTAATTTTGCACGGATAATGTAAACTATGCCATAGACGTAAAGTGGGGGTGATTTTTTTTCTCATCCAACCCTATAGTGTGGGGTATTGTTGGATAGGTATTTTAAAACCATTAGGGGTTTGCTAAGACGATTTTTTGATGCAGTGATTTGTTTGCGAAATATTCAACTTTAAAGTGCAAATTTTCATTAAAATCGAGCGTCCCCCCTCTAAAATCTAAACCGGTGGGTGGAAAAATTTGAAAAAATTCAGGATGGTAGTAAGTATATCAAACTTTCAAGGAAAACTATAACGGCTAAGTTTGCTTGAGAATTATTAGTACTTTATGAGTAAATAGCAGCCTAAGGTATAAAATATACCTACCTATACCTACTTGGAAGATTCCATATAAAATACGAAATCCTCAGAAAAATATTACTAAATTTTTTCGAAATGGCTGCGGAACCCTAATTTGGGCGTGTCTCACACGCTCTTCGCCGGTTTTTATTTTATTTTGCGCTACTGATTCGCATTCACAAAACACAACGGTTAAAGACATAGGTAGAGTCATTCACGATGACGCGTGCCGTGGTTCTTATTACAATGTCATTAAAGGCTGATTTTGACAAAATCACACGTCTTCGTTGACACTAGGTATAATAAGCAGCACTTCTTCGAACTCCTCATTGTATGGAGATGTGATGTGATGACAGTTCTTGTCACAGACGCGTTCACGCCTACCTGCCTACAATGGCTACTGGTTTTTGTCATCTGTGAAATTAGGTGACAGGGACTTAATTAAATTGACAAGATTTAATTTTTTTAACACGTTAACTACTACAGGAATCGAAGGAGTTTTGCCTCCATATTTAAAAAAATACAAAAAAATTAAAAAATATATCTGAATTTTATTCTAATATATCTTTTTTCACCAGAAAAAAGACCTGTCATAAATTTGACAACGTCTACGTCAGATTTACGTGATTTTTTTTTAAATAGAGGCTAGACAGAAGTAATGGATCTATTGTGTGGTAGTTTTGGAGTTATGCCCTTTTAGAATAAGCACATCTTAAAAAAATCGTAATACATTAATTAATAATCGTAGCGAAATTATAGAAATATCAGCGTCTTTCTCTTTCCAAACAGAATACAGATAACGAATCAAATTATAGTCTTAGAAATATGAAATCTTGTCAATGAGGGCTGTCGCGTATGAATTCGACACTAGAGGCGCTAGTGTAGCGTGAGGTCTCCGAAATGTCAAATCTCATAGTAGTATTAGAATAATTTTGTGAATATTTTGCAATATCTCAAATTAATTATGGCAAATATGCGTTCCGGGGCAATGAATGTCTGTGTTTTGAGACAGTTTTGTCTTTCGGAAACCTTTGTCCTCCCTTTTTTCCGAACAAAACGGGGACTATGCAACACTGTGGCATGCTCGATATTTTTATGGTACGGTTTTAAGGTGTATTAAATATGATTTTAATCTAAACATTGTTTTCACGCCCGTAATAACAGACTTTGAAAGCCATACTTAAAAACCTCACGCAACAGTGCGCCATCTAGTGAGACAAAAAACGATAGCCCTCATTAGTCTGTCACACACAACCCAAACCCACATCCATATGTTGACAGTAAGAGAACTGTCAGCTACATTAATTTCAACACTTTTTGTTGCAGTTGCAAGCCGACAATGTGACGTTGCCTGCCGTCGAAAACTGTTGTCAGCCATTTTGAAATATCATAGACAATCCGTGTTGCCATGTAAGTGTTAGAAATTAAGAAACCAGCTTCTCATGAAGAAAAGTGATTTAAATAATGTATTAAATCGGGTGTTGCTCTGCTCACACGTGAACTTATTTATTACATAGACGCGTAGCTACCGTAGTTGAAGGCAATGGAGCGTGTATTGACCGCCAAGCTCCTGGTAAATCTAGAAGGTAACGATCTCCGCAGTGGTCGCCAATACAGGTTTCACCGAAATCGGGCCACTGGGGGACCTTCTGGTCTGGACTTCTGGTATATGCCAGTCACCTTCACAATCACGGTCAATAGGTATTATGTAAAAAAAAGAAGAGTTAATAGCAGCCTAGGGTATAAAATATAATTTACTAAGCTTGGTAGATTCCGTATAAAGTACAAAATCCAAGCAAAATCCTTAGAAAATATTACTTGATTTTTCGTAACGCTTACGGAACCCTATCTTGGGCTTGTCCGATACGCTCTTGACCGGTTTTTCGCCCTAAGTCAGGTCATCTTCTCCCATTCTTCTCCTAGTAATTTTAAAACAATAACAGTAAATAAAGTTCTCGCGCACTGACATGACAAACATGATAGAAGATTTATTTATTCCTCTTAATGGCGGCCATAAGGCTTGGGCCAATGTCAGTTATATAAAGATAAACATATTCTTCTTATTCACGTTGTACGGTGATTGTAGTTTTTGCAACTTGATAGCAAAATTCCAGAAACCACGCGGAGACACTTGCGCATTAAAAAATGTCAGACACGAGAGCAATATAGAATTTTTGATCACTGTTCACTGTTAAGGTTAATCGCCGCATAAAACACTATCAAAATTATACTTCAACTAGCCAAAGAAGCAGAAATACCAAAATTAGATATCGTCTACATCCGCCATGTTCGAATGCTACAAATCGAATCCATAGAAGATTTTAATAATGGTACAATGGTTACAGAATGTTTTTCTAATTCGATAAACAATTGAAACTTTTTGAATTCTTAAAATCAAAATCGTGAATTCTGCATGCACCTATTTTTAAATATTTGACAACAAAGTCCAACTTACACTGTTTTGGACAAAGGTTATGGATTTTTGAAATCTAAATACGTGAATTCTGAACGCACCTATAAATATTTGACAACCAAGTCCAACTGAGAGCGTTTTCGGTTGGTTTTAGATTAGATCTTGGTTAGATTGTAGGTATTTTGCAGCCATTTTAATAAAATGTAGCGTCAATAAGTAATTCAAAGTCAGCTAGTATATACTATAATATACAAACTTCATTATAAATGATAGACTAAAATAAGTTAAAATTATAACTAAAGTAAAATAAAAGTAACTAATAACTAAACTACCTATAACCTACAAAAAATTGGTAAATGAAACCCCCGCGACATGGACCCAAAGAGGAAGGAGAGAAGCTATGCTGAAACGTTGTGCGTTTGACAATTTTCTAATTACTAAAAATAAAAAAAAGGAACAGCAATTCATTTTTATTTATATAGATAGATAAGTCATGTTCATTACATTAAGTGACATATTATTAAATATTAGGTACACGACACCCTGTTAGGGTTTAAAAATGATAATCCTTAAACTATTTTCTCTTATAATTCACTAGCTTTTACCCGCAGCTTCGCACGCGTAACTATTCGGTCTGGTAGTTGCAATTGAAATTTTCGGGATTTTACAAAATTTCCCTGGAAATTTCCAAAATTTATATCGTGATCTTCATTGAGGTTGTGTTGCGAATAACTGTACAAAATTCAAGACTCTAAACCCAGTGCTAAAATTTCAAAAAATTTTCCCTATCCAAATTCAAATTCATATCATTTATTCAGTAAATAGGCCGCAATGGGCACTTTTACAAGTCATTTTTTTAAATACCAGCACTTTCGGAAAGACCATCATTGCCAAGAAGAATGCGCCGCAAGAAGCTTGGCAGAAAGTCATTTTTTCAAAATAAAATAAGTACAAATAAAATACTTAAAACTACAGTAAGTATACAATTAAAGAAAAATTACAAAATAATAATAACAATAATACACGGATGTATGGGGTCCTTAGTTACAAAACTATCCCGTGGAAATATCGGGATAAAAAGTAGCGTATGTGTTATTCCAGACGTCCGGCTACCTACATACCAAATTTCATGCCTCTAAGCCCAGCGGTTGTTATTTCGAGATTTTATCCCTATCCCGTGGGAATATCGGAATATAAAGTAGCCTATGTGTTATTCCAGAGGTCCAGCTACCTACATACCAAATTTCATGTCTAAGCCAGCGGTTGTTATTTCGAGATTTTATCCCTAGTTATCCCGTAGGAATATCGGCTCAAAAAGTCACTTAAGTGTTATTTCAGATGTCCAGTTACCTACATACCAAATTTCATGACTCTAAGCCCAGCGGTTATTATTTCGAGATTTTATCCCTATCCCGTGGAAATATCGGAATAAATAGTAGCCTATGTGTTATTTCAGAGGTTCAGCTACTACACACTAAATACATGGCTCTTAGCCCAGCGGTTGTTATTTCAAGATTTTATCCCTAGGTATCCCGTGGGAATATCGATTCAAAAAGTTGCCTATGTGTTATTTCAGACATCCAACTACCTACATACCAAATTTCATGACTCTAAACCCAGCGGTTGTTATTTCGAGATTTTATCCCTATCCGTGAGAATATCGGAATAAAAAGTAGCCTATGTGTTATTGCAAAGGTCCAGCTACCTACATACTAAATTTCATGGCTCAAAGCCCAGCGGTTGTTATTTCAAGATTTTATCCCTAGGTATCCCGTGGGAATATCGAGTCAAAAAGTCACCTATGTTTTATTCCAGACGTCCAACTACCTACATACCAAATTTCATGACTCTAAGCCTAGCGGTTGTTATTTCGAGATTTTATCCCTATCCAGTGGGAATATCGGGATAAAAAGTATCCTATGTTTTAATCCAGGTTATAAACTAACTTTTCGCCAAATTTCATCCAAATCCGTCCAGCCGTTTCAGCGTGAAAAAGTAACAAACATACTCACTCACTCACTCACTCACTCACTCACAACTTTCACATTTATAATATTAGTAGGATTATATCTAAGGATTAGAAGAGTGTTGCCATCAAAATACTAATGCTAATATAATAAGAATTTATTGTGAATTTTCGTAACTTAATTAGATTGAAATTTAAATGAAATTTAATTTTAATAACGTTTAATGTCAAATTATTTTTTTAAATATTATAATTAATGTCATCATTCAACTATTTCGTTTAATATAAATAATAAATAAATATCATGGGACACTTGACACCAATTGACCTAGTCCTAAACTAGCAAAGGTTGTACTATGGATACTAGGCAACGGATAAACATACTTATATAGATAAATACGTACTTAAATAACATATTAAACATCCAAGACCCGAGAACAAATATTCGTGTTATTCACACAAATATTGCCCCGGCCGGAATCGAACCCGGGACCTCAAGCTTGTAGTCAGGTTCTCTAACCATTGGCATCCGGCGAATATAGATTAGGTATTTCTTAAAAGTAGTGTGTGTATTATTTTAAAAGTCATCAATTAACTTTAAAATAAACATCCATCAAAATCACCTTCTTCTGTTTTTAATTATTCATCATCTGTCGCTTCGCATCGTGACAATGCAAGCCGCTGCAACCAGAAGCGACTGGAGGTCCATGGGGAAAGCCTGTATCCAACAGTGGACGTCCTACGGCTGAGATGATGATGATGATGACATTAGGAGAGCTCAGTACCCCTAGTGTAAGTTTTCGGTTACAAAATACGTCTCGATCGCGTTCGCGTTAAAATCAAAATTTATATGGAAACATGAACAGCGCCTCTAGCGGAACGTTTGCGATGTTCGTGTTTCCAAACAAATTGAGATTTTAACGCGAACGCGATCGAGACGTATTTTGTAACCGAAAACTTACACTAAGGGCACTGCTAACACCGGATATTCATATCTACAAAGTATGGAACCCTCGGTGCGCGAGCCCGACCCGCGCTTGGCCGGTTTTGTATCATTACGTTACCTGGTGGTAAATGTCGGGCATACATTGTGCGGCCACATTGTGAAGCCTCCCGATGGGAGATAGGACGCGTTATGCGTAGGGTTGCCTACGCATAGAGAACGTATTTTCAAATGGAATATTATTAATTGCACATGAAATAAATAATTGCCTATCAATTTATTCTCATCATTTATATACTTTTTTTTTTATTCGACTGGATGGCAAACGAGCAAGTGGGTCTCCTGATGGTAAGAGATCACCACCGCCCATAAACATCTGCAACACCAGGGGTATTGCAGATGCGTTGGCAGAGGCCTAAGATGGGATACCTCAAGTGCCAGTAATTTCACCGGCTGTCTTACTCTCCACGCCGAAACACAACAGTGCAAGCACTGCTGCTTCACGGCAGGATTAGCGAGTAAGATGGTGGTGATGGTGACTTTTGTACATCAATTAAATTATTTCAATACAAATGAACTAAATGTTTAGCAAAACTAGTAGGTACTGCAGATAATTCGAAAATTTACATCAGCACGACATTGCTTTTTTTCCTCCAATGCGAGACAAACAAATTATTTTAGGTACATAAATACTACAATCACATCAAAAATACTGACTGCACAGCAAATTAACTAGAGCGTGCGTAGATGATACTCATTCTCACAGCAATTTTTTTTTTCTATCAATTTGGCACCGGCAAATTAGGTACGACGACGAGCGGAGCGAGGACGAGCGTTAGGTATAATTGCGACCACAACGCGCGAGCCAAACGAGCAAAGCGAGCGCACCGCAGTAGCGGCCGGCGAAGCGCCAGAACCTAATTTATTTAGGAAATAATTTGGCCCCTACTAGTGCTGGTTATGTAATTTATTTGATGTAAAAAGTATATAAAATGCTGAAAATAAATTGTAAGGTAATTAATTATATATTTGATCTGTCTGTTTGTCTGTGGCATCGTAGCGCTCAAATGAAGAAATATGTGTATGATAAGTTTCCCTGAGGTGGTTCTTAGCTAGGTCTAATTATAATCGGTTCAGCCGTTTTTGAAATATTAAACTTTGAAATGACAATGTAGGGGATTTTTCAGCTTGTCGGTTAGGCTATAACTACATCGATCCGTTATAAATTAAAAAAAATATATCTGAATTTCCAATTTTACATTAAGCGACAACCCTTGTAACTCATCCCACCCAACACTCGTATTTTCACCTCGTTAGAGCCCATTATCGATTGACGTTTATAGATCCACCAAACAACACAAGTCTGTGGACAAATCTGGAACTAACCTTTTCCCGTATATACTAGATCCCAGGTTGAATATAGTGGCGCCACTCGAACTGCAAAGTTAAGGTTGTCCATGTCCATTTTATTGGATAGTTACTGCTGCGGATGTGGTACTACGGTAACTCAAAAGTATCCTGAGAATTTGTTGTTTTTTCGTCTCTCTCCAATGAGGGCTATCGTTTTTTGTCTCACTAGATGGCGCACTGTTGCGTGAGGTTTTTAAGTATGGCTTTCAAAGTCTGTTATTACGGGCGTGAAAACAAAGTTTAGATTTAAATCATATTTAATACACCTTAAAACCGTACCATAAAAATATCGAGCATGCCACAGTATTCCATAGTCCCCGTTTTGTTCTGAAAAAAGGGAGGACAAAGGTTTCCGGAAGACAAAACTGTCTCAAAACACAGATATTCATTGCCTCGGATCGCATATTTGCCATAATTAATTTCAGATATTGCAAAATATTCACAAAATTATTCTAATGATAAATAAACCCGCGTAGCTCACCCAAAAACTATGAGATTTGATATTTCGGAGACCTCACGCTACACTAGCGCCTCTAGCGGCGAATTCATACGCGATAGCCCTCATTGGGAGGGCTAGAAAGTGGCAAAGCTTTATTTTATTTAAACATGCATATATATCGGTATTATATTTTTTACTTCAACAATATAAATGCAAGCAGGTGAATACGTAATCAACCTCAAAGTATAGTTCATTGTGTGATACTAATTCTTCAGTCCAAAAGAATAAGAGTGTCTAGATCTTTTTAATACTAAAATTAGAGAATAGATGAAAGTTAATAAACACTAAAGAATCTAATTCGTCAGTTGGAATGCCGGAAAATATTTTTAAACTTATTTTTCCTTTTTTCAATTAAAAATAAAAATACGAAGATATATCCAGTTAAAGTTCCGCGTGACCCCACTTTCGAACTTTGACGCGCTTTATCTTCGTTTTTTTTTGTTGGATTGACAAAAGAAAACATACGTGTCCGATATTTTACGATAAATATGATAATCTAGCTGACTGACTAAAAAAATAAAATAAATATCGCGGGACAAATTGACACTCATTGACCTAGACTCAAACTAAGCAAAGCTTGTACAGTCACCAGCATTAATGCTACAGCGGAGCGTGCAAAAATATCTGACACGTCCTCCGGTCCTAGAAATAGAGTCGTATGTCGTATCAGATATTTATGCACGCTTGTAGTAGGCCTGTGCCCTGCAGTGGGACGTATATGCTGGGAGGATGATGATATAATATAAACATACCTAAATACATATTGAACGTCTAAGGTCTGAGAACAAACTGCCCCAACCGGGGATTGAACACGGGACCTCGAGCTTCGTAGTCAGGTTCGCCAACCACTCTACTATCTGGTTGTCAATAAACAATAACAAAACAACTAAAACAACACCAATAACTAAACAGAATAATATTTTTCTTAACCCATGTACAAGTCATCGCACATAAAAAGAGCTCTGGGTGGCTAGTGGAGGGGAGACGTTTGCGCATCTGTCAACTAACAAGCCAATGGCGTAAAGGCCGCGCGCGCGCTCCTTTGACCCCTCCCGCGTCCCCCACTGCTCCGCCGCCAATTTGGTCCGTACTTCGCTCACTGCGCAGGTACATCGCCAGGAGCTCTTTTTAAGTGCGTTGATTTGTACCTACATTTATCTGGATAATTTGATTGCTTATGAGTTTTGAGCGAGTTCCAATAGTACCGCAGGCTGCGACATCGTTGCTAGGTTGTTGTTAGCAGTACATTGTTGTGTCACTCGTGGACAAAGGAACGGTGCTTGTTTAGGTAAAAACTTGTTGCGAGTTCGGATGTTTGCAGAGCTAAGAATAAATCGTCACTACTTTAAAAAAAACTCGTACCTCAAAATAGATAATTTTTCCAAGTGAACCTTATGCACATTATGTCAAGGTTCAATTTTGTTGACATATTGATTTTTGATACGAGATTTTTTCGAAGTAGTGACGAAATACATCAAGGTTTAATATACAAGGTGTTATTGAATGATTGGGCAGAATCCTGGGTAAAAAATCTGTATTATACCTCGAGTAGGATAATTCTTTGCCTTGTTGCACCGTGACCAACCAACTTGACTATACCTATACCATTGCCCGACCATCTGCGCATACGGCACTGTCCTTACGCGTGCCCTAGTTTCGGCCAGACATTTGGACCAGGGGCCAGTAGTACGAAAATCGAAGTTCGTATCGTACCGTCCCTTTCACTCTCGTATTAAATGATATAAGCGCCTGGGACGGCAAGATACGAATTTCGAATTATGCACTTCGCAGTATAGGGCCAGTAGGTACACCGCTGGTACAATCATTAATACTTATTAGTTATTTATGTGGCTGGTGCATAATGAGAGGCATTAAAGTACGAGTGTAAGGCGAGTTTCATAATAAGATCACACGAGTGTTTTAATGCCTAATTGTATAGCCGCATACATAACTTTATCTACATGCATATCATAAGTTTTCTATAATATGTTCAGATATGGCCTGTATTTTGACTTTGACTTTGACTTTCTTTGAATAATAATTATTATCTACATGCATGTCATAAGTTTTCTACAATATGTACAGATATGCATTGTTAAAAAAAGTATTACCGATACTTTAATGTAAACATTAAGATGCACTGTACTTTAATGTGAACATTAAGATGCACCCGCAGATACCAGGTTTCTTAATAAAGGCCATTTGATAGTCGTTTCTGAACATATAATAGGGATGTTATGATATGCATGTAGATAAAGTAGTTTTAGTCGACAGTTTCATGGTATACCTAGTGCCATCCACGAAGACGCGTGATTTTGATAAAAATTAGACATTAATGACCACGGCACGCGTCATCGTGAATGACTAACTATAGAGTACCTCGTACCTCGAGAGTTATTGTAATGTATCGCAATATCATTATTACTGAAATTGTAAATATTACACTACAATCCTGGCCTGACCTGTTGAGGTTTAACGGTTTAACTGCTTCGAAAATGGTTAATCTGATCGAGTGTTGCCATACATGCTTTCAGTACCCTTAGTGTAAGTTTTCGGTTACATAATACGTCTCGATCGCATCGAGACGTATTTTGTAACCGAAAACCGTAGCCGAAAACTTACACTAAGGGTACAGATTGAAAGTTTCTTTGCGAACTTCTTTCCGCTGGCGTTCGTGTCGTCATTGTGTTTGTATGTATTTATATGTTTTAGTTTTTAAATGGGTCCCACTGAGAAACAGCGTTGCGGCTTGCCGTAACATTATGCTGAGTAGGGCCCACTTTACACCTACTACATACCTATTCGATGTTATTGTTTATTCTTTCCATCTAATGTATTTTTTTGTGTATCGAAGACGCGTAAATAAATGTTTCTCTCTCTCTCTCTCTATATTTGTCTAGCCTAGCTATCTTACGAAGTTACGAACAATAACTTAGTTGAAATTTGCGTGCCAAGCGAACCGCGTCGGCGTCCGTTGTATTCCTTTGTTCTAAGAGTTCTAACCAACTGCGAAGGTGAGAAGTGAAGTGAAGTGAAGTTGAAGGAGTAATGTTCAATTTCATCATCACTCCAGCTTATACGTCCCACTGGTTGGGCACACCTCTCAGAATGAAGGAGCTTGGGCCATAGTTCCCACACGTGCCAAGTAATCATCATCATCATCATCATCATATCAGCGATAGGACCTCCAGTTGCCTCGGTTGGCACCGGCTTGCATCCACCGTGAACCCGCGACTTTAACCAGGTCATCCGTCCATCTCGTTGGTGGACGTCCTACGCTGCTCTTGCCGATCCGCGGCCTCTACTCGAGTACCTTTCGGCCCCAACGACCATCTGTTCTCTCAGCTATATGGCCTGCCCATTGCCACTTCAACAAGCTAATTCGCTTGGCTATGTCGGTGACTCTTGTTCTACGTATCTCCTTATTTCTGATTCGGTCCCGTAGAGAAACCCCAAGCATAGCTCTCTCCATAGCTCACTGGGCAACTCTGAGCCTATTTGTAAGGCCTATAGTGAAGCACCACGTCTCGGATTCATATGTTAACACTGGCAACACACATTGGTTAAAGACTCGTCTTAAGGCACTGAGAGCAAACCTGGAAATATACGACTGTTTAAATCAGCACTGCAAAAAGTTGATTGGAACTCAGTTTTTAAAAGCGAGAACAATATAAATGAAAACTATAATCTTTTTGATAACAAACTCGCAATACTACTTAAAATTTTCATCCCACATAGACGTGTCAAAATCAAAAATAAAAACTGTAAACACTGGCTTACAACCGGTCTCAAAATCTCTTGCAAACATAAACGACTTTTAAGAATTCATACTCACCCGAACGAAAAATACAGTTCTAATAAAACATTATAAGATGTACACAAAAACTCTCAAACAGCGCGTAAAAAAATCCAAGCAGAATATTTTTAGGCATCAAATGATGACCTCAGAAAATAAAAACAAAACAATGTGGACTATAGTAAAACAAGTAACAATGAAAGATGTAAAAAATACTCATAAAAATTTGTCAGTAAAAACAGAAAAAAATACATTGGAGAAAAGCCCACATAAAGTAGCAAACATATTTAACGAATTTTATGCTTCAGTAGGGAAAACAATATCAGATACTGATAGCGACGACATAGGCACTCCTACCGGCCGTCCTGTCGTCCAACCAGCTTTAAACTCCATGTTTTTACAAGCTGCCACAGAAAAAGAAGTTCGTAAATTAATACAGCGTTTACCCAATAAATACAGTTGTGGGGTTGATGAAATACCCTCAATTTTAATGAAAGCTTGTATTGACGAACTTACCCCACCTTTAACTCGATTAGTCAATCAATCATTTACAGAATGTTGCTTCCCAGACAAATTAAAAATAGCAAAAATCAAACCAATTTTAAAAAAAGGTGGAAAATCTGATGACCCCAGCCAATACAGACCTATTGCACTTCTCCCCGTACCATCTAAAATATTTGAAAAATGTATGACAAACCGCATCTACAGTTTTCTGGAAAAATATCAACTACTAGACAAAAACCAATTCGGTTTTCGTAAAAAGCACTCTACCACTCTCGCAGCTTATACATATGTGCAGGAAATACTAAATTCTTTGAGAGATAAGGAAAGTGCAGTGGGACTACTGTTAGACATGTCAAAAGCATACGACCGAGTGTCTCATTCTATCATAATACAGAAACTAAATGCAATTGGAGTTCGTGGCAACTCACTAAACTGGATGAAATCATATTTAGCAAACCGTAAACAGTATGTTGAAATTGAACATCTTGACAGTCAGTCTAAACAAATAAAAACCGTCAAATCAGAAATTAAACATATAGATAGTTCCATCCCTCAGGGTAGTGTGCTGGGATGTGTACTCTTTCTTGTCTATATAAACGACCTTCCAAAAATTACAAATCAAAAGTGTGTAACGTTTGCGGATGATGTTTCCCTGCTGTTTAAATTCCCTAACAAACACGACCATGACTTAACAATAGAAGAAACTTATAACACAGTTACACATTGGCTAAGAGACCATAACCTACTAATAAACAAAAATAAAACAAAAATTATTCAATTCAGACCGCGGCAGAAACCACCTATTGATCTAAACAATATCCTAAATAAACTGAACATCGAAGAAGTAACCAACTGCACCCTGTTAGGACTCACACTAGACTCACATTTAAACTGGAAAAACCATATAGAAAGAACGAAATCTAAACTGTCCCAGTTCGTTTACGCGTTGGGTGTCCTCAAGACTAACACCAGCCTTACGTGTGCGCTGTCTCGTGGCTGCGCTACGGGCTGCTGCTATGGGGGTGCAGCACAGATGCACATAAACTGTTTGTTATGCAAAAGAAATGTCTCCGAATCTTAGCAAATATCTGCCAACCAAATAGCTGTAGACCATACTTTAAAAAGTTTAAATTATTGACACTCCCCTCTTTGTATATTTTGGAAGTAGCGTTGTTCGTCAGAAATAATATCCACCTTTTTAAATTTTCAAATAACATGCGACGTAAACATGACCTAGTTCTCCCTGAACCAAAATTAAGTATTTTTAAAAACGGTCCATATTACAAAGCAATACAATTATACAATAGAATTCCCATAGATTTAAGAAGTGAACAAAATAGCACATCCTTTAATAAAAAATTTAAAAAATTCCTAATAGATAAATGTTACTACTCGATCTCGGAATTTATGGAGGATGGTTTGTAATAAGTGACCTCTCACGTCACGCACGCGCACAACGCATTATTTGCTACAAGTGGGAAAAATGTTTCTGATCTCAAGTGATATTTGATGTTCCTTTATTAAGTTAAGTTATTGTAGGATTCATTAATTAATATAGGTACAGAAATTAGTTTATTGTAAAAGAAAAGATTTTAAAATAGTAAATACATAGATAATAACAATTATAACAACAAATGCTACCCTGCCAGGGTTCATGTTAACTTTAAGAGCTTATGTTACATGTATGCACTATATAAATAAATAAAATAAATAAAAATAGAGTCGTAATAAGCTAGGTAATAAATAATTATAATAATAATTTCCACCAGAGATGTGCGAGGAATGTTTTTTTCATGAACGCTTTATTTATTCGCCTCGCTCCGCTCAGCTGTAGAAGTGTGCTGTGAGAGGATAGGTATATGAAGCATTTCTATTGGTTCATGAAAAATAGAGGGGAGGTCGAAGTTACCGGAACACAATAAAAACACGATGTAATCCATTACAAACAGACAAGTAATCAAATCTTTCCTATTTTAATTTTAGTTGAGATGACACTTGTAAATGTATATATGCGATAATAACCATGTATGTAATGGCTATTGAACTCTATACAAAGTACTATTATGCAATTATGTCACGCATGACGACAAAATTAAATTTTCAACCGCCGAGGGCGCCACTGTCACGTTGAAAGCAAATTTATAATGAAGCAACGCTAGTTCCTAATTTGGCCACCGGAACGCAACAGGTTTGTGGCACAAATCTTCAATCTTGTATGTTAAAGATTGCAAAAAACCAATCGCCCAGTTATTTTGTTTTTGTTTATTGAATTTAAACTTTATGCGTCTGTGTTACGGCTCATGTGTGATGCATGAGTAAGATTGTCGATGATATACCCGAGTTAGGGTTGCCACTGGCCAATTTGGACTGGATTACTTTTGTATGTAATTAATTAGCTTTTATTATTCCAGTTTAGCCACAGGCGGGCTACTATGAAATTCAAAAATGGAAGTTCTTATTGTACCGTCCACCGTCCTTCTCACTCTCGTTTAAAATAATATTAGCGTCAGCAGGACGGCAAGATTCGAATTTATTTCGCACTTCGTACTTCGTAGTATAGTGCCAGAGGGGTTAATACGAAGCTCGCAAATCGAAGTTCATATCGCACCATCCCTTTCACTTGCGTATTAAATGACATAAGCGTCAGAGGGACGGCAACATAGGTACGAAGTTCGAGTTTTGCACTTCGTGTTATAGGGCCAGAATTACGTGAGACTTTCCTTTTTGTTATTATTATTAAAATGCCTAAATGTGTGCTTTCTACATAATTATGAATACTCCTTTTCTAGGTACCTACAGCATAGCACAAAGTAGTAATTACAAATATAAAAAATATTATACTTATTGCGTTGGAATAAGAGTCTGTGGTACTTTTTTTTGAAACTTTGAATAAGTTCATATTTTTACACTTGAGACATCGTATGGATTAGCATACGGCGGCAAAGTCTATTAAAGCAAAACCAGCTGTCTTACTCACTTCGGAGCACAGCAGCGTAAGACTGCTGCTTGCTGGTAGGATTAGCGCGCCTGGTAGCAATCTAGGGCACGGTACAAGGTCCCCACAAAGTACCTATCCAAGTAATATCGAGCGGCAACCCTACTTGGCGGCCTCCATACGAGTACTTTTGGCTACAACCACTTTCGCTTTTCGACGAGATCTGTTGCGTGGCCGGCACATTGTTAAATCAGCCATTTTGAAAAATGCTTTATTGTCTGTTGCTGCTATGCCCGATTTTACAATAGGACAGACCCTCCTCCCCGTGGATGTCGTGAAATACGACTAAGGGACCAGCCCCCTGCACCACTATTCGATCCGGTAGTTACAATTGAAATTCTGGGATTTCACAAAAGTCCCTTGGGAATTCCCAAAATTTATATCGTGGCTCCATTTCAAGACTAAACCCAGCGTTTGAAATATCTAGATTTTATCCCTATTCAAAGTAGCCTATGTGTAATTCCAGAGGTGCAGCTACCCACATACCAAATTACATGACACCAAGCCCAGCTGGTATCCAGGTTATAAACTAACTTTTTGCCAAATTTCATCCAAATCCGTCCAGCCGTTTCAGCGTGAAGAAGTAACAAACATCACTCACTCACTCACTCACTCACAAACTTTCGCATTTATAATATAAGTTGGATTGTAGCTTTTGTAATGTTTGTGATGTGAGCGTGATGCAAGAGTCGTCGCTCTTATTGCCACTTGCAGGTGGTAGGACCTTGTGCAAGGTCCGCCCGGATTGCTACCACCATCTTGCTCGCTAATCCTGCCGTGAAGCAGTAGTGCTTGCACTGTTGTGTTTCGGCGTGGAGAGTAAGACAGCCGGTGAAATTACTGGCACTTGAGGTATCCCATCTTAGGCCTCTAGGTTGGCAACGCATCTGCAGTACCCCTGGTGTTGCAGATGTTAATGGGCGGTGGTGATCTCTTACCATCAGGAGACCCACTTGCTCGTTTGCCATCCAAAAAAAAAAAAACTACGAACTCCGGACTCAGTACCACTACCATGAGTGACCGTACTCGATAGCGACGGCGTAAATTATTTGTAGAGGCGCTGTACAATGAGGGCTATCGTTTTTTATCTCACTAGATAGCGCACTGTAGCGTGAGGTTTTTAAGTATGGCTTTCAAAGTCTGTTATTACGGGCGTGAAAACAAAGTTTAGATTAAAATCATATTTAATACACCTTAAAACAGTACCATAAAATATCGAGCATGCCACAGTGTTGCATAGTCCCCGTTTTGTTCGGAAAAAAGGGAGGACAAAGGTTTCCGAAAGACAAAACTGTCTCAAAACACAGACATTCATTGCCCCGGAACGCATATTCGCTATAATTAATTTCAGATATTGCAAAATATTCACAAATTTATTCTAATTATAAATAAACCCGCGTAGCTCACCCAAAAACTATGAGATTTGACATTTCGGAGACCTCACGCTACACTAGCGCCTCTAGTGGCGAATTCACACGCGATAGCCCCCATTCTCCATACAAATAATTTACGCCGTCGCTATCGAGTACGGTCCCTGTACACTCATGGTAGTGGTACAGCACTGCGGTGTGGAAGTGGAAGGCAAGTGTGAATCACTACACCATTTTCTCCCAAGAAAGTGAGTACAGTTCGCGACTTAGAATAAGTAAGTAGTAAGATTGGTTTTTGGAGTCTTTTTGTATTTTTTTAATTTCAACTCCAAATTTGTTACTTTTACGGTCATCCCGTGCACCACACATTTCAGCCTGCATTGGGAGAAATTTGTGTATAGACTCCTGTCCAGTGGTTGTGTAGGGTATGGCACGCAGCACGGAATGCAAAAGACCTGGGTTCGATTCCCAACGCTGGTCTCTTTTTCGGGGTTTTCTGTGTATCCATGTTTCAGTTTGTATTGGAAGTAGTAGGTACGACGAGCTCGTAGCAATGTCACATTTTGGGTATTTTGAGGACCATTTCTAAAGTCTGAGAGATTAATTTCAATCACACAAATCGACTTAGCTTATGCCTTTGTGTTAAACGCTATCTCCACCTCTATATTACTAGCTTCTGCTTTTAAAAACCGGTAATACACCAGTTATTCCCACGTAAAATTCAAATTCAAATTCAAAAATTCAAATGATTTATTCAGTGAATAGGCCGCAATGGGCACTTTTACACGTCATTTTTTTAAACTACCAGCGCTTTCGGAAAGACCATCATTGCCAAGAAGAATGCGCCGCAAGAAACTTGGCAGAAAGTCATTTTTCATAAAAATATAATTACAAATAAAATACTTAAAAACTATATTATACAATTAAAGAAAAAAATATACAAAAAATAATAATAAAATAAATACAGGGATGTATGTCGCGTATGTCCATTGGTTGAGATTGCTTACCATCACGTGACCCGCTTATTAAAAAAAAGCTCGGACTGGTGAATTCTCCGTAAAGCAGACGTTTAACGTAATGCCTAATGTTATTGTTCCACTGCAACATTCATACTTACGTTTGCTTTGATTGTGTAACTCAGGCAAATGAGCCCGAGGGTTGCCGACGGTGCTGGCTGAAAATCAGCGCTGGGGTGTCTTTAACGCTTCAGCATTATGCTGAGCCAGTGTCCGATTCACAACCGCAATGACACATACCTTTGTGTTGTTTTTTTTTTGTACCTAATAATATTGTTGTCTGTGTTGTGAATAAATGTATTTTCTTTCTTTCTTTCTTTTCTTTCAAATGTTTAGCTGTAGGTAATATGGACAATTGAATTGTACGAGGTATGTATGAAAATGGGTTTTAAGATAACTCTGTTTGTGAAATATTTAACACTAGTATTTTATAAATATGCCGGGGATTACAATAATCAAGCCTTATAGGATTGTCAATTGACTATTACAATATCGAGATGGCGGCGAACGCCGTGTGACGTAACTAGTTAACTACCGGTTGTGGTGCACGTGGACGGGCTCGTTGGCCGGAGCGTCATTCTACTTCGGACCGTAAGGCTGGAAACAGTGCTCCACCGACGGTAAGTCCTGACCGTACGTCCTGACCATCAGAGCTGACCGTCGGTTGCGAAAATTCATTCAGTGCTACGCTGACGGCGAACTGCGATGCGTGTGTACAGTTCACAGGTCGGTCGCTCCGTCAGCGAAGCACTGAATGCATCCATACAGTCTCATAGCTCGACGGTCGACCGACGCCGCGCGACCGACGAGCCGGACCGACGGCTCGACCGACCGTACGCGCGCACCAAATCACGCGCGTACCGTCAGCGTAGCTGTGTGCGCATTCATAGACTCGCATAGATATAGCTACGCTGACCGACGGTCAACGTTGACCGTCGGTCGAGCACTGTTTCCAGCCTAAGGACGACCACACCTGGCTAAGGATTCTGTCAGTTCGTCTGTCGATTAGCTCTGTAAAAACTCTGATTGGTTTTGTAATTTAATTATTATCGGCTGGTGAAATAAAACAACTGTGTTCCAAAAGAAGTTATTATTGAAGCTCTCACTCAAGTATATACATCATGAACGCATCCTGACGGCGAGACGGAAGTATCTCATTCCATCCATCAATCATCATCTCATCTCGCTTCTCCGCTCTCGTCGACATATACATTAAGGAGTATAATGGCATTAGCCCGCCAAAATGAAGCGTAAAAATAGCGAAAATTCTGAAAATAGTCTCTGGCTGAACTTCACGTTGATGAAAATGACAACTACAGTGTAGTCCGTTTAGTACGACTTCGCATTTAACAACCAACCGTTTTTAGTGACGTAAGTATAGGCATGTTGGTTTTAATTTTTAATATGAGCCACCATGAAAGTACATCCGTTCGTTTAGTACTGCGTCCGGTTAGTACGACGTAATATCACCGGCCCCTTGACCGTCGTTATAACCGGATTCTACGGTACAGTCAAGGGCAAAGATATCAACACGGCCAAAGTTGCAAAAAAATGTACACACGGCCTTAATGTTAAGTGCGTAAAGACGTGTATACATATTTTTGTAACTTTGGCCGTGTCGATATCTTTGCCCATGACTGCACATGCCTTTCATAACGAGCGAAAAAGACAGTAGTAAAGTGTGATACCAACAGTCGCTGTTTACTTCTACAATCATCGGAACTGGGGGCTATCACGGAATTCGAAAATCGAAGTTCGTATCGTTCCTACCGTCCCTTTCACTCTCGTATTAAATAAAATTAGCGTCAGTGGGACGGCAAGATACGAAATTCTAATTTTCCACTTCGTAGTATCCTGTCCCGTAACGCAGCACACATCTGTGATACACTTTGTTAGAAAAAAATTGAAATGTGTTCTATTAGCATAGCATAGCAGCCTCCTGATGAGCCATGAATTAATTGCTTTAAATCTTTCACAACTCTTAACTTGTATTGCAGTTTTTTCTAACTCCTTCAAGACGCGGTTGAATAGTTATTTGTGTCACGAGGGAGCAAAATAGTGTATTTACGGCGAGAGCGGTACCTACATTAAAACCAGAGTAACTAAGGATTTTACGATAGAATCCTGAGCATAGCGAGGGATTCTAAAGTAGAATCCTGAGCGTAATGGGGTTCAACTGTTAACGCCCACGATGAAAATATTTTTTTTCTCTCGAGTGACCCATACAACTTTGCACACCGAGCATTAAGAAACTTGAAAAAAAAAACAATGGGGAATGTCTGAAAAATCTATAAAGCCTTGAAACAGAAAAGTTGCACTTTGCTCCTCTCGTCAGGGAGGAAAAGTTACTTTTCTGAATGAGAGTGAAAAAATATTTGGCGACTCACTGCTTACCTCCACTTACAGTTATTTATGTACACGATCCAGTTAAATTGTGGTTAAATATACTTATCAATATGCATCTCTTTAACCAGATTATTTACTCGAACTCGAGAACTCGGCATCAAGCAGCGTCTATCGTCTTTAGTTCAATCTCGTATCCTCACCTTCTTTGGTAACATATGCCGCCGAGGGGAGGTGGCTATTGAGCGACTTGTGATTCAGGGAAAGGTTGAGGGTAGTACCCGGCCACGAGCAATGAGGTGGACTGACCAAATAAAAGCGGTAGTAAATGGCTCATCATCACTACATGAATGCACGAGGATGGCGGCCATCAGGGGAGGAGTGGCGGCGTGTTGTGAAGCTAACACCTGAAGCGATGCCCACGACCACTCTGTCAAGAGTGATACCGACAAAGAAGAACCAGATTATTTAAGTCTGCACTAGCGCCAATGATATGAGGATTATGTTTTAGTATTTACAAGTATTGTCAATGACATTTAGCCGAAGCCCCGGTCGCTCGCTTACGTAATCACTCCCACACTCGACACGTAAGGTTTTACTGGCCTCGTCAAAGGCCATAACAGCTGGCCTTATTCTTAACCCCTACGCGATTAGGGAGGGGAATACCAAGAGGCAAAATACGGTATTTGACCATTTTGTATATGTTTTATAAATTAAAACTACACAATGCCTGTTTTCGAATAGAAAACAATTTTTAAGCTACCTTTACAAATAACAAAGTTATTAAGGTTTGAAATTCCAGATTAGACAGAGAAAGAGATACTGGCATGTGACGTCACACGCCAGTACCGCCATACTTGCTGCATAGAGAAAAGCGTTTGAGAAAGAGACAGGTATATAGATTTTTCAAAAAATCAGTATAAATCCAATTTTCAACCGATTTAAATTTTCTCTTCGCTAAACACTATCTGTATATCTATATTTTCATTTTAATATTAAGATATGGCAAAATCAGGAGTTGTCAAATACCGTATTCTAACTATAGCGTGAAAGTACAGTGACCTCATTCCTTTACTCGATATACTAAAGCTATGTCACAAATCACTAAATAAATATGTTTCATAGGTGTGCTTATAAAATTTGAGGAAGGCCCTCGAATTTTCCAGGATCCCATCATCAGATCCTGACTTGGTGACAATGGGACTGCCTCGGAAGTATGTCCTTTAGAACAGGAAAATTTTCAAAATCGGTCCACAATTGGCGGAATTATCGCGTAACAAACATATAAAAAAACAACACAGGCGAATTAAGAACCTCCTCCTTTTTGAAGTCGGTTGGAAAGTGGGTTTTCGTGTTTTTTAATGTGACACGTGAATTTTGAACATGAAACTACCGTGAGACTCACTCATATTAAATATAATGACCCGGATAACTCACGTCTTAAATCGAGTTTAGCTAGACATGTTTCGGGCTAATCCGTGCGCGTGTTGCAGCAGCCGCTGAGCCGCGTTGCTCCGAAGACGAAGGGTTACGGAATAGCCCGAAACATGTCGAGCTAAACTCGATTTAAGACGTGAGTTATCCGGGTCATTATATTTAATGTGACACGTGAATGTCACTAGTCAAGATGAATGGGAAGTTATCAATAAATAAATAAATATCATGGGACACTTGACACCAATTGACCCAGTCCCAAACTAAGCAAAGCTGTACTATGGATACTAGGCAACGGATAAACATACTTATATCGATAAATACATATTTAACATCCAGGACCCGAGAACAAACATTCGTAATATATTTTTCATACAAATATCTGCCCCGGCCGGGAATCGAACCCGGGACCTCAAGCTTCGTAGTCAGGTTCTCTAACCACTTGGCCATCCGGGGGTCAAACAAATTTATATTAGGTACATTGTATGTATGCACAAAAAATCAGATATCCGTGCGCCTCATTGATGTTTCAGATGACCAGAGGGCTGGCAGCTATTTTGGGCAAAGGATTAGCCTTCCAATACAACGCGGGAATGCTGCCAGCCTTCTGGGCACAATGAACAGCGACGGTAACCTAGGAGGGATTTATTATTTATAGGTTAGCCTACGTTAGATATTTTTTGGTCGGGATAAGAAAAGGTTCGTCACTTTTGGACCTTAACGTAATTGAAATAGAGTTAAAAAGTGACGAACCTTTTCTTACCGCGACTATAAATACTTAGTCATATTTAATATTTAATGTATTGTGTTAATTTGTGTATTGTATATTGTTATAAATAAAGGAAATATCTGGCTAAAAAGTTAATAACCAGGTAATCTCAATCAATTAACTGAACCGCATGTCAAAATCAGCGCAAACAAAAAACAAGGAGTACCTACTTAGAAGCTCTATAAAAGCTATGTAAATCCAGTTGTAGGAATATTAGGCTACACCTTGACTATACAACTGGTTATCTAGTAGGTAGAGGAGAGGAGTAGGTGTACTACCAAAACAATTGATCATGTTCCGAGACACTGCCGTTTCGACGCCCCCTGTCAACGTGACTGTGCGACACTAACCCACGGACTAACCTTCAGTGGCCTGGGTTGAATAGTTAGGCTACTCGGATATAGCATATCCCGAAGAATTGCGAAACTGAAGTGGCAGTGGGCGGGCACATTGCTCGCAGGACTGATGGCCGATGGGGTCAGAAGGTTCTCGAATGTCGTCCGCGGACCGGGAGACGAGCTGTCGGTAGGCCTCCGACAAGATGGAGCGACGACCTGGTTAAGATCGCGGTGGATGCGGAAAGCACAAGACCGGTCTGAGTGGAGAGCCTTGGGGGAGGCCTATCTCCAGCAGTGGATGTCTTTCGGCTGACATGATGATGATCTCGGAGAGTATTTGTTGTTATAGCGGCCACAGTAATACATAAATCTGTGAAATTCTCATGTGTCTAACTATTACGACTCAAGAGATAGAGCCCTGTGCCAGACGGACGGACGGACAGACAGGCAGACCGACAGACAGACAGACAGCGGAGTCTCAGTAATAGGGTTCCGTTGGCACCCTTTGGGTATGGAAACCTAAAAAAGTAGATTCTTAGGATCAGTTCACATACTTGTCTTTCATTGCCACCAACATCAATACAAAGGTTTTACTCGAAGTGCAAGCCATAAAACGGATAACTTAGCTAACTGTGGGTTGCTGTACAGTCAGAGTCAGAATGCCGTTTAATTTGTTTTTTTTTTCTATGTCTGTATTCCAGCTAATAACTTAAATCATAAAAAAGTTTAGCATAACAGCAAAATGCATAACTATTGAAAAGCACTTTTACATTACATTTACATAACACTCATTTAATATAACAACTTTTGTCATATATTGGACATATAAAATAATGCCATTTTGTGTAATGACGTAATACATACTAAAATTTGATACAACAATATTTAATTATTAAACTTAAAACCTCCGACACCTAAAAATGTTTTTATTGGGTATTTTACGTTTGCCCAATGTCGCCAGTGTCGCTGTTTAAGTGGCTAAATAAGAAACAAACAAGCTGAGATATGTGGTGCATAGGGGAAATGTGTGTCTGTACTCCTGTCCAGTGGTAGTGTAGGGGTATAGCACGCAGCACGGAATGCTGAGGACCTGGGTTCGATTCCCAGCGCTGGTCTCTTTTTCTAGTTTGTCTGTGCATCCATGCTTCAGTTTGTATTTTCGATAGAAAATGTAATCATCCGGTAGTTCATATCATTGAACTGAGCCGTCTGCCGAAGTTAGCAGAAATTAAAAAAAAACACGGTGTATTCGATTCTGAACGAAATATTTTCAGGTTTTCACTTGTTTTATGAACAGTGTATAATAATGTTGACATTCTAATTGCATACGACTGTACTAACTCGAGCTGCCTACGCGCATAAGCTAATTAAATCAAAGTACCGGTATGTTGCACTATGTTGTTTGCCGCATTTTATTACTGAGGCTTTACTCGCTTTGTTAGGCGACACTGACTGTAGATATAGAAGTAACAGACATAATTCTATATGATACGCT
>NC_133472.1:5205183-5207457 GCF_025370935.1 Choristoneura fumiferana | reverse complement strand
GATCATTGTCAGCAGTAGGAGGTCCACTGTTGGGCATAGACCTTGCCAATAGACCTCCAGCTGCTTTGATATAATATGGGAACACCTTTTTGAATGAATATTTTGTAGTAATAATAAAATGGCGCATAGTAACTAGTTCTATTTTATAAATTCCATACTGTTTTGCAACTCTACACTGTGACAAAAGCCGGGATTGAAGCTTTCTCGTTAGTAGTAATTAAGATCTTAATTATAAAAGACCATGTTAACTAAAGCTTGCTTATCCCATTTTTGTCTAAAAATATAGAGTCACACTTATTTAGTACATAACATATACACTCCCAAGTGTACGTTATGAAGTTTCTGGAAAAATAATTTATTCAATCAAGCGTCACTTTGTATTTCATTTGACTATAAATTACTTTGCATACCCGCGAACTTAAGCTGCATTCACATTTATCTGGCTTGTTGTGTTGTGATCCTCTCTCTCTCTCTCTCTCTCTCTGTCTCTCTCTATATAGCTTTAATGCGACACAACACAAGCCGTCACAACATACTGCATCAGACAAATGTGAATGCAACCATATAAAATGTATAAAACCGGTACCGTTCTGATGCGTCACGACACAACACGACAGATAAATTGTGTGTGTGCGGCTTTTCAACAGCTACGTCTATACATCAAATTGACGACCGGATGGCCACTTAGAGAACCTGACTACGAAGCTACAGGTCCCGGGTTCGATTCCTAGCTGGGGCAGACATTTGTATGAATAATACGAATGTTTGTTCTCGGGTCCTGGATGTTTTTAAGTATGTATTTACCTATATAAGTATGTTTATTCGTTGCCTAGTTTGCTTAGTTTGGGACTAGGTCAATTGGAGTCAAGTGTCCCATTATATAGTTTTTTCAATGTTCATGCAGCTCCTCCACCTTGACACAAGTATCCATTACTTACGCATTTGTAATATCAGTTAGGATAATATAAATACGGGTATAAAATGGTTACTTCGGAGTCTGCGACCGCACTCGGACTTTCTACCTTTCAAATAGTTTAAATCATTTTCTCACTCTCTCACTGAGAACTCGTTTTAGCTGGACGGAGGCACTGACCTGTAAGTCCCGAGTTTATCCCTCGAGATGTCTCTAGTCCGATCACCACGTAACTACAACATATTGTTACTCTAGTAAGCTTACTGAAAGCTGTGTATTGTTGTGTGTGTATTTAGTTGTTAGGTAGCTGTTTGAGCTTTGAAACGTAAATTGAATTATGTATCGAAGTGGAAGTTGGTCGAATTAACTTGTAAGATTGACTAACGACGAAGCAGACAGACAACGGGACAGGTGAAACTAAATAAAAATCTGGTAAAATGCTGTCTTGAAAACATTATTAGGAAAATTTTCCATGTATTTGAACAGTAGACTCAAGCTTGTGTACGCAAAGCATGTAATACAAAATGAGGAGGATCCGACTACAAAAAACTAAGAAGAATATTTCTCTACCAGTCTGAAGTCGGTCGGTGCCTCAGCACGAGCCAGCAGGAGTGGAGCTATAGTCATCTACCTCACCTACGCACTTTATATTGGGCTTCAATCACTCCTGCTGGCTCGTGCTGAGGCACCGACCGACTTCAGACTGGTAGAAATTTATTTTCATGGTTTTTTTAGTCTGTTCAAGTTTTAGTAAAAATTTTTTTTACGCTTTTTAGTGTAAATAATCTAAGATACAATAGTTTAATATCAACTGCTCGTCACCTTTTACGAAAGATTGCTTTTTCCGATGCAGAAACGTTAATAATGATGAGGAGTCCTGGTGCTTCACCACCCGTTTAACGATATGCACGAGGAGCGTAAATTGTTTAGCAACTATGTCAAAGTAATTAAAATTTAACCGTGAAATACTTGTTATTGAGTAGTAACTCCGAATGGTCAACTGTGGTTTTCGTCATCAGTTTAACTTCACCAAATGATGATTTTCAAGAGCAAATGCACGAGTTACTACTAAATAATTATATATCCAATTTACTATAGGTGTCCCCTACAACGCTTGAAGAGTTCCTCGATTTCCTTAAGATTCCAATCATTAGATCCTGATTTGGTGCTTATGGGACCTAATTGAAGATATTCCTAGACGAACGCAAAAAAAAATTCGAATCGGTTCGTAAATGACGGAGTTCTGAGGTAACAGCATAAAAAACACAATCGAATTGATAACCTCCTCCTTTTTTGAAATGGTTAAATGAGGAGGATCCGGGTTGGACCTTGGCTTAATGTTTTTTTAATGTTTATTTGGG
>NC_133472.1:5154922-5201133 GCF_025370935.1 Choristoneura fumiferana | reverse complement strand
GGAATAAGAGTCTGTGGTACTTATTTTTGAAACTTTGAATAAGTTCATATTTTTACACTTAGACATCGTATGGATTAGCATACGGCGGCAGTCTATTAAAAAACCAGCTTCTTTACTCACTTCGGAGCACAGCAGCGTAAGACTGCTGCTTGCTGGTAGGATTAGCGAGCCTGGTAGCAATCTAGGACACGGTACAAGGTCCACCCACAAAGTACCTATCCAAGTAATATCGAGCGGCAACCCTACTTGGCGGCCTCCATACGAGTACTTTTGGCTACAACCACTTTCGCTTTTCGACGAGATCTGTTGCGTGGGCGGCACATTGTTAAATCAGCCATTTTGAAAAATGCTTTATTGTCTGTTGCTGCTATGCCCGATTTTACAATAGGACAGACCTCCTCCCCGTGGATGTCGTGAATACGACTAAGGGACCAGCCCCTGCACCACTATTCGATCCGGTAGTTACAATTGAAATTCTGGGATTTCACAAAAGTCCCTTGGGAATTCCCAAAATTTATATCGTGGCTCCATTTCAAGACTAAACCCAGCGTTTGAGATATCTAGATTTTATCCCTATTCAAAGTAGCCTATGCGTAATTCCTGAGGTGCAGCTACCCACACACCAAATTACATGACACCAAGCCCAGCTGGTATCCAGGTTATAAACTAACTTTTTGCCAAATTCCTCCAAATCCGTCCAGCCGTTCAGCGTGAAGAAGTAACAAACATCACTCACTCACTCACTCACTCACAAACTTTCGCATCTATAATATAAGTTGGATTGTAGCTTTTGTAATGTTTGTGATGTGAGCGTGATGCAAGAGTCGTCGCTCTTATTGCCACTTGCAGGTGGTAGGACCTTGTGCAAGGTCCGCCCGGATTGCTACCACCATCTTGCTCGCTAATCCTGCCGTGAAGCAGTAGTGCTTGCACTGTTGTGTTTCGGCGTGGAGAGTAAGACAGCCGTGAAATTACTGGCACTTGAGGTATTCCATCTTAGCCTCTAGGTTGGCAACGCATCTGCAGTACCCCTGGTGTTGCAGATGTAATGGGCGGTGGTGATCTCTTACCATCAGGAGACCCACTTGCTCGTTTGCCATCCAAAAAAAAAAAAACTACGAACTCCGGACTCAGTACCCACTACCATGAGTGACCGTACTCGATAGCGACGGCGTAAATTATTTGTAAGAGGCGCTGTACAATGAGGGCTATCGTTTTTTATCTCACTAGATAGCGCACTGTAGCGTGATTTAAGTATGGCTTTCAAAGTCTGTTATTACGGGCGTGAAAACAAAGTTTAGATTAAAATCATATTTAATACACCTTAAAACAGTACCATAAAATATCGAGCATGCCACAGTGTTGCATAGTCCCCGTTTTGTTCGGAAAAAAGGGAGGACAAAGGGTTTTCGAAAGACAAAAACTGTCTCAAAACACAGACATTCATTGCCCCGGAACGCATATTCGCTAATAATTAATTTCAGATATTGCAAAAATATTCACAAATTTATTCTAATTATAATAAACCCGTAGCTCACCCAAAAACTATGAGATTTGACATTTCGAGACCTCACGCTACACTAGCGCCCCTAGTGGCGAATTCACACGCGATAGCCCCCATTCTCCATACAAATAATTTACGCCGTCGCTATCGAGTACGGTCCCTGTACACTCATGGTAGTGGTACAGCACTGCGGTGTGGAAGTGGAGGCAAGTGTGAATCACTACACCATTTTCTCCCAAGAAAGTAGTACAGTTCGCGACTTAGAATAAGTAAGTAGTAAGATTGGTTATTGGAGCCTTTTTGTATTTTTTAATTTCAACTCCAAATTTGTTACTTTACGTTCATCCCGTGCACCACACATTTCAGCCTGCATTGGGAGAATTTGTGTATAGACTCCTGTCCAGTGGTTGTGTAGGGTATGGCACGCAGCACGGAATGCAAAAGACCTGGTTCGATTCCCAACGCTGGTCTCTTTTTTCGGGTTTCTGTCTGTGTATCCATGTTTCAGTTTGTATTGAAGTAGTAGGTATTACGAGCTCGTAGCAATGTCACATTTTGGGTATTTTGAGGACCATTTCTAAAGTCTGAGAGATTAATTTCAATCACACAAATCGACTTAGCTTATGCCTTTGTCTTAAACGCTATCTCCACCTCTATATTACTAGCTTCTGCTTTTAAAAACCGGTAATACACCAGTTATTCCCACGTAAAATTCAAATTCAAATTCAAAAATTCAAATGATTTTGTTCAGTAAATAGGCCGCAATGGGCACTTTTACACGTCATTTTTTTAAACTACCAGCGCTTTCGGTAAGACCATCATTGCCAAGAAGAATGCGCCGCAAGAAACTTGGCAGAAAGTCATTTTTTCATAAAAATATAATTACAAATAAAATACTTAAAAACTATATTATACAATTAAAGAAAAAAATATACAAAAAATAATAATAAAATAAATACAGGGATGTATGTCGCGTATGTCCATTGGTTGAGATTGCTTACCATCACGTGACCGCTTATTAAAAAAAAGCTCGGACTGGTGAATTCTCCGTAAAGCAGACGTTTAACGTAATGCCTAATGTTATTGTTCCACTGCAACATTCATACTTACGTGTTGCTTTATTGTGTAACTCAGGCAAATGAGCCCGAGGTTGTTGCGACGGTGCTGGCTGAAAATCAGCGCTGGGGTGTCTTTAACGCTTCAGCATTATGCTGAGCCAGTGTCCGATTCACAACCGCAATGACACATACCTTTGTGTTGTTTTTTTTTGTACCTAATAATATTGTTGTCTTGTGTTGTGAATAAATGTATTTTCTTTCTTTCTTTCTTTTCTTTCAAATGTTTAGCTGTAGGTAATATGGACAATTGAATTGTACGAGGTATGTATGAAAATGGGTTTTAAGATAACTCTGTTTGTGAAATATTTAACACTAGTATTTTATAAATATGCCGGGGATTACAATAATCAAGCCTTATAGGATTGTCAATTGACTATTACAATATCGAGATGGCGGCGAACGCCCGTGTGACGTAACTACACCGGTTGCGGTGCACGTGGACGGGCTCGTTGGCCGGAGCGTCATTCTACTTCGGACCGTAAGGCTGGAAACAGTGCTCCACCGACGGTACGTCCTGACCGTACGTCCTGACCATCAGAGCTGACCGTCGGTTGCGAAAATTCATTCAGTGCTACGCTGACGGCGAACTGCGATGCGTGTGTACAGTTCACAGGTCGGTCGCTCCGTCAGCGAAGCACTGAATGCATCCATACAATCTCATAGCTCGACGGTCGACCGACGCCGCGCGACCGACGAGCCGGACCGACGGCTCGACCGACCGTACGCGCGCACCAAATCACGCGCGTACCGTCAGCGTAGCTGTGTGCGCATTCATAGACTCGCATAGATATAGCTACGCTGACCGACGGTCAACGTTGACCGTCGGTCGAGCACTGTTTCCAGCCTAAGGACGACCACACCTGGCTAAGGATTCTGTCAGTTCGTCTGTCGATTAGCTCTGTACAAACTCTGATTGGTTTTGTAATTTAATTATTATCGGCTGGTGAAATAAAACAACTGTGTTCCAAAAGAAGTTATTATTGAAGCTCTCACTCAAGTACCTACATACATCATGAACGCATCCTGACGGCGAGACGGAAGTACTCTCATTCCATCCATCAATCATCATCTCATCTCTCTTCTCCGCTCTCGTCGACATATGCATTAAGGAGTATAATGTCATTAGCCCGCCAAAATGAAGCGTAAAAATAGCGAAAATTCTGAAAATAGTCTCTGGCTGAACTTCACGTTCATGAAAATTACAACTACAGTGTAGTCCGTTTAGTACGACTTCGCATTTAACAGCCAACCGTTTTTAGTGACGTAAGTATAGGCATGTTGGTTTTAATTTTTAATATGAGCCACCATGAAAGTACATCCGTTCGTTTAGTACTGCGTCCGGTTAGTACGACGTAATATCACCGGCCCCTTGACCGTCGTTATAACCGGATTCTACGGTACAGTCAAGGGCAAAGATATCAACCCGGCCAAAGTTGCAAAAATACGTATAACGGCCTTAATGTTGAGTGCGTAAAGTCGTGTATACATATTTTTGTAACTTTGGCCGTGTCGATATCTTTGCCCATGACTGCACATGCCTTTCATAACGAGCGAAAAAGACAGTAGTAAAGTGTGATACCAACAGTCGCTGTGTACTTCTACAATCATCGGAACTGGGGGCTATCACGGAATTCGAAAATCGAAGTTCGTATCGTTCCTACCGTCCCTTTCACTCTCGTAGTAATAAAAAATTAGCGTCAGTGGGACGGCAAGATACGAAATTCTAATTTTCCACTTCGTAGATCCCTGTCCGTAACAGCAGCACACATCTGTGATACACTTTGTTAGAAAAAAATTGAAATGTGTTCTATTAGCATAGCATAGCAGCCTCCTGATGAGCCATGAATTAATTGCTTTAAATCTTTCACAACTCTTAACTTGTATTGCAGTTTTTTCTAACTCCTCAAGACGCGGTTGAATAGTTATTTGTTCACGGAGGAGCAAATAGTGTATTGTACGGGAGAGAGCTGTATTCTACATTAAAACCAGAGAAACTGACATTTTACAATAAATCAACTGAGCATAAGGGATTTAAATAGAACCTGAGCGTAATGGGGTTCAATTGATTAGCGTTAACCGACGGTTAAATGTGAAGCCGGTTCTCTCGATTAGAACAAACAGATAGAGACGGCATCACACCTAACCGCCAGTTAACACTAATCAATGGATGGTGAAACAGCCCCTTAGAAAAGCCTTGAAACAGAAAAGTTGCACTTTGCTCCTCTCGTCAGGGAGGAAAAGTTACTTTTTTCAATGAGAGTGAAAGAATATTTGGCGACTTACTGCTTACCTCCACTTACAGTTATTTATGTACACGATCCAGTTAAATTGTGGTTAAATATACTTATCAATATGCATCTCTTTAACCAGATTATTTACTCGAACTCGAGAACTCGGCATCAAGCAGCGTCTATCGTCTTTGGTTCAATCTCGTATCCTCACCTTCTTTGGTCACGTATGCCGCCGAGGGGAAGTGGCTATTGAGCGACTTGTGATCCAGGGAAAGGTTGAGAGTATCCGGCCACGAGCAAGATGGACTGACCAAATAAACTGACCAAATAAAAGCGGTAGTAAATGAATGCACGAGGAAGGCGGCCATCAGGGAGGAGTGGCGGCGTGTTGTGAAGCTTGCCACCAACACCTGAAGCGATGACCACGACCACTCTGTCAAGAGTGATACCGACAAAGAAGAACCAGATTATTTAAGTCGGCACTAGCGCCAATGATGTGAGGATTATGTTTTGGTATTTACAAGTATTGTCAATGACATTTAGCCGAAGCCCCGGTCGCTCGCTTACGTAATCACTCCCACACTCGACACGTAAGGTTTTACTGGCCTCGCCAAAGGCCATAACAGCTGGCCTTATTCTTAACCCCTACGCGATTAGGGAGGGGAATACCAAGAGACAAAATACGGTATTTGACCATTTTGTATATGTTTTATAAATTAAAACTACACAATGCTTGTTATCGAATAGAAAAACAATGTTTAAGCTACCTTTACAAATAACAAAGTTATTAAGGTTTGAAATTCCAGATTAGACAGAGAAAGACATACTGGCATGTGACGTCACACGCCAGTACCGCCATACTTGCTGCATAGAGAAAAGCGTTTGAGAAAGAGACAGGTATATAGATTTTTCAAAAAATCAGTATAAATCCAATTTTCAACCGATTTAAATTTTCTCTTCGCTAAACACTATCTGTATATCTATATTTTCATTTTAATATTAAGATATGGCAAAATCAGGAGTTGTCAAATACCGTATTCTAACTATAGCGTGAAAGTACAGTGACCTCATTCCTTTACTCGATATACTAAAGCTATTTCACAAGTCACTAAATAAATATGTTTCATAGTTCATAGGTGTGCTTATAAAATTTGAGGAAGGCCCTCGAATTTTCCAGGATCCCATCATCAGATCCTGACTTGGTGACAATGGGACTGCCTCGGAAGTATGTCCTTTAGAACAAGAAAATTTTCAAAATCGGTCCACAATTGGCGGAATTATCGCGTAACAAACATACAAAAAACCAATACGGACGCATAAAGAACCTCCTCCTTTTTGAAGTCGGTTGGAAAGTGGGTTTTCGTGTTTTTTAATGTGACACGTGAATTTTGAACATGAAACTACCGTGAGACTCACTCATATTAAATATAATGACCCGGATAACTCACGTCTTAAATCGAGTTTAGCTAGACATGTTTCGGGCTAATCCGTGCGCGTGTTGCAGCAGCCGCTGAGCCGCGTTGCTCCGAAGACGAAGGGCTACGGAATAGCCCGAAACATGTCGAGCTAAACTCGATTTAAGACGTGAGTTATCCGGGTCATTATATTTAATGTGACACGTGAATGTCACTAGTCAAGATGACTGGGAAGTTATCAATAAATATATAAATATCATGGGACACTTGACACCAATTGACCTAGTCCCAAACTAAGCAAAGCTTGTACTATGGATACTAGGCAACGGATAAACATACTTATATAGATAAATACATATTAAACATCCAGGACCCGAGAACAAACATTCGTAATATATTTTTCATACAAATATCTGCCCCGGCCGGGAATCGAACCCGGGACCTCAAGCTTCGTAGTCAGGTTCTCTAACCACTTGGCCATCCGGGCGTCAAACAAATTTATATTAGGTAGATTGTATGTATGCACAAAAAATCAGATATCCGCGCGCCTCATTGATGTTTCAGGTGACCAGAGGGCTGGCAGCTATTTTGGGCAAAGGATTAGCCTTGCGATACAACGCGGGAATGCTGCCAGCCTTCTGGGAAAAACGAACAGCGACGGTGACCTAGGAGGGATTTATTATTTATAGGTTAGCCTACGTTAGATATTTTTTGGTCGGGATAAGAAAAGGTTCGTCACTTTTGGACCTGAACGTTATCGAAATAGAGTTAAAAAGTGACGAACCTTTTCTTACCGCGACTATAAATAGTCATATTTAATATTTAATGTATTGTGTTAATTTGTGTTTTATTGTATATTGTTATAAATAAAAGAAATATCTGGCTAAAAAGTTAATAACCAGGTAATCTCAATCAATTAACTGAACCGCATGTCAAAATCAGCGCAAATAAAAAACAAGGAGTACCTACTTAGAAGCTCTATAAAAGCTATGTAAATCCAGTTGTAGGAATATTAGGCTACACCTTGACTATACAACTGGTTATCTAGTAGGTAGAGGAGAGGAGTAGGTGTACTACCAAAACAATTGATCATGTTCCGAGACACTGACGTTTCGACGCCCCCTGTCAACGTGACTGTGCGACACTAACCCACGGACTAACCTTCAGTGGCCTGGGTTGAATAGTTAGGCAACTCGGAGATAGCATATCCCGAAGAATTGCGAAACTGAAGTGGCAGTGGGCGGGCACATTGCTCGCAGGACTGATGGCCGATGGGGTCAGAAGGTTCTCGAATGTCGTCCGCGGACCGGGAGACGAGCTGTCGGTAGGCCTCCGACAAGATGGAGCGACGACCTGGTTAAGATCGCGGGATCGCGGTGGATGCGGAAAGCACAAGACCGGTCTGAGTGGAGAGCCTTGGGGGAGGCCTATGTCCAGCAGTGGATGTCTTTCGGCTGACATGATGATGAACTCGGAGAGTATTTGTTGTTATAGCGGCCACAGTAATACATAAATACATAATCTGTGAAATTTTCAAGTGTCTAACTATTACGACTCAAGAGATAGAGCCCTGTGACAGACGGACGGACAGACAGACAGGCAGACCGACAGACAGAATAGGGTTCCGTTGGCACCCTTTGGGTATGGAAACCTAAAAAAGTAGATTCTTAGGATTAGTTCACATACTTGTCTTTCATTGCCACCAACATCAATACAAAGGTTTTACTCGAAGTGCAAGCCATAAAACGGATAACTTAGCTAACTGTGGGTTGCTGTACAGTCAGAGTCAGAATGCCATTTAATTTGTTTTTTTTTTCTATGTCTGTATTCCAGCTAATAACGTAAATCATAAAAAAGTTTAGCATAACAGCAAAATGCATAACTATTGAAAAGCACTTTTACATTACATTTTACATAACACTCATTTAATATAACAACTTTTGTCATATATTGGTTATATAAAATAATGCCATTTTGTGTAATGACGTAATACATACTAAAATTTGATACAACAATATTTAATTATTAAACTTAAAACCTCCGACACCTAAAAATGTTTTTATTGGGTATTTTACGTTTGCCCAATGTCGCCAGTGTCGCTGTTTAAGTGGCTAAATAAGAAACAAACAAGCTGAGATATGTGGTGCATAGGGGAAATGTGTGTCTGCACTCCTGTCCAGTGGTAGTGTAGGGGTATAGCACGCAGCACGGAATGCTGAGGACCTGGGTACGATTCCCAGCGCTGGTCTCTTTTTCTAGTTTTTCTGTGCATCCATGCTTCAGTTTGTATTTTCGATAGAAAATGTAATCATCCGGTAGTTCATATCATTGAACTGAGCCGTCTGCCGAAGTTAGCAGAAATTAAAAAAAAACACGGTGTATTCGATTCTGAACGAAATATTTTCAGGTTTTCACTTGTTTAATGAACAGTGTATAATAATGTTGACATTCTAATTGCATACGACTGTACTAACTCGAGCTGCCTACGCGCATAAGCTAATTAAATCAAGGTACCGGTATGCTGCACTATGTTGTTTGCCGCATTTTATTACTGAGGCTATTACTCGCTTTGTTAGGCGACACTGACTGTAGATATAGAAGTAACAGACATAATCTATATGATACGCTGTAGTAATATATATAATATAAATAAATAAATAAATTTTTTCACTTTTCATGATTATTGCAAAGCTTGTGTTTTGTTGCATTCGAAGACATTTCTAAACATTTCTGTTAGTCTCCAAATTCCGGACTGTCTACGAAAATATACACTACGCTACAGGTTTAAACCGATTTAAAAAATATTTCATGCATACATTTTTTCCTTCTTATTTTGAAATACTTACTAACTTTTTTGCTTTTGCATTCGTACGGAACCCTCAGTGCACGGATCGGAATCTCACATGGCCGTTTTTAGGGTTCCGGAGCCAAAATGGCAAAAACGGAACCCTTATAGTTTCGCCATGTCTGTCTGTCTGTCTGTCCGTCCGCGGTTTTGCTCAGGGACTATCAATGCTATTAAGCTGTAATTTTGCACGGATATAAAAGTAAACTATGCCGACAAAATGATAGAATTAAAAATAAAAATACAATTTTTTTAGGTTACCTCCCATAGACGTGAAGTGGGGGTGATTTTTTTTTTTCATCCAACCCTATAGTGTGGGGTATCGTTGGATAGGGTTGTTAAAACGATTTTTCGATTTAGTGATTTGTTTGCGAAATATTCAACTTTAAAGTGCAAATTTTCATTAAAATCGAGCGTCGCCCCCTCTAAAATCTAAACCGGTGGGTGGAAAAATTTGAAAAAAATCAGGATGGTAGTAAGTCTATCAAACTTTCAAGGAAAACTATAACGGTTAAGTTTGATTGAGAATTATTAGTAGTTTATGAGTAAATAGCAGCCTAAGGTATAAAATATACCTAAACTTGCAAGATTCCGTATAAAATACGAAATCCTTAGAAAAACATTACTTAATTTTTTCGTAATGGCTACGGAACCCTATTTCGGGCGGGTCCGACACGCTCTTGGCCGGTTTTTTATATGAATTTTATATCTAAAAACATGTAAACAGTGTAAGTGAACGTTCGACTCTGCTCAACCAATAATTTCAAAGTTCATTGACCAGGAGGCGTCAAAATCCGTGTTATATTGAACCATAAATAATTTGGGATTGCATTAAAAGAAAAAAAAACTGGCCAGTAAGAGTGAGAGAGATGTAACAGCCTAATAAAAAAGTGCATTTGTTATGTTGGTAGGTAGGTACTCTTATTTAATTCATTCTTGGCTTTAAATTATCACGTTTGAGTGTGTTTTTAACCCCCGACGCAGAAAGAGGGGTGTTAAGTTTGACCGCTATGTGTGTCTGTGTGTCTGTCTGTGGCACCGTAGCTTTTAAACGGGTGGACCGATTAGAATGCGTTTTTTTTAAAATTTGAAATCAGGTTTTCTAGCGATGGTTCTTAGACATGTTTTGTGTTGAGATATTGAACTTTGAAGTTTTAGTAACCCAACATATCATTTATTCATTTTTTTTTAGCATACCACAAATATGTTACTTACACACGAAAAAATGTTTTTGACACGAAATTTAATTTGCCTAATTTTGTGAGTCACAATGGCGGGTGTACAGACCTATACAAATATAAAAACCTCTTCCGTCCGACACGCTCTTGTTTAAATTTAAATACAAAAAGTTATCTAAAATTCTATTAATGTCAGATTTATTTGGGGGATTTGTGGAATTTAAATTCCTAATGGGATTGGGAAATGTAAGGTTTAAAATGTGCAATTATTGCAAGTTGCAATGGCAATCGCACCCACTCAGCGAGTGTCACTCTCGAGCAGTGCCCTTAGTGTAAAATTTCGGTTACAAAATACGTCTCGATCGCGTTCGCGTTAAAATCTCAATTTGTATGGAAACACGAACATCGCAAACGTTCCTCTAGAGGCGCTGTTCGTGTTTGCATACAAATTGAGATTTTAACGCGAACGCGATCGAGACGTATTTTGTAACCGAAAACTTACACTAAGGGTATTGGACATGCACTTGCTGCAGCTAGTGTCGATTCGCGTTTCGAACGATCCATACGTGCCGCGACGCCGCGACTGCGCGCGCGCCTAGCACGGGGGCTACTACGAAATTCGAAAATCGAAGTTCGCGTCGTACCGTCCCTCTCACTCCCGTATTAAATAATACAACCGTCAGCGGGACGGCAAGATACGAAGTTCGAGTGTTGCACTGCCTGTAGTATTGCCAGTGCTGGGATAGTGTTGCTATATAGCAGTAAATTGTATCGTGAAAGTTTGTAACTTCTACTAAAGTCTTTAAGAAACAGACGGGTTTCACTTGGCATGTCCGTGACAAAAAAATTGTGTACAATACGCACGAGAATTTAGGGATTGGAAAATCTTTGTTCGTGTAGTTTTGTATAGTGTAAAGGTATGCATAATGCATTGTAATTTTTATAGTTTAATGTTGAATAAGTAATCAAAATAACTGTAGCTGTGTTTTAAAACATAAAGAAAGAAGACATTTATTCACTTAGGTAAAAATAAGACACACAGATACAATAAAATATACACATTTCCACTCAAATAAAAACGAAAATTACAAGAAATTTCTATGTCCCTATTTGAATTTCCTTTGGCCACCTAAGGCCACCATGGAACCTTAACATACGAAAAACTTGATTTGTATGTAAAGATGTTTATCGAATGGTGTAAAGTAAAATGTCACGACGACAAAGTTCTATAGTGGGGGAGGAATCAAATCAGTTGGATGTGCCATTCTAAACCCATTGTATAGTGATTCACAAATTCCATTTTGTAGTTAGAAATCTGTACACTCACCAGCACCAATATCTGACACAACAAAGAATCTATAACTATAGGTACGGCTCTCTTACTAGTACAGGTAGGACGTTTTTACAGGTGGTAGGACCTTGTGCAAGGTCCGGATTGCTACCACCATCTTGCTCGCTAATCCTGCCGTGAAGCAGCGCTTGCACTGTTGTGTTTCGGCGTGGAGAGTAAGACAGCCGGTGAAATTACTGGCACTTGAGGTATCCCATCTTAGGCCTCTAGGTTGGCAACGCATCTGCAATACCCCTGGTGTTGCAGATGTTTATGGGCGGTGGTGATCTCTTACCATCAGTCAAATAAAAACAACGTATCAGATATTATCGCATCATTTATAAAGTCGATGTATCGCACCCTCCGCTGTGTCAGAAACTTATGTAGGCGACTATACGCAAGCTTCACCTCTTCCTGCCATTAACTCGTCACTATGACACGAATGTCCTTTTAAAAGTACAGTACAACCGATTTCCTTTTAATTGCAAATGGGCTTTTAAAAGCACTCGAGTTAAATCGACTTCCTTTGATTACGGTCCAATAAAAGACGCCGTATTGTATACAATTTAAACGTTTTTAACCTCCGACGCAAAAAGAGGGGTGTTATAAGTTTGACCGCTATGTGTGTATGTGTGTGTCTGTCTGTCTATGGCACCGTAGCTCTTAAACGGGTGGACCTATTTGAATACGTTTTTTTTAAAATTGAAAGCTGGTTTTCTAGCGATGGTTCTTAGACATGTTTTATCAAAATCGGTTAAGCCGTTTTTGAGATATTGAACTTTGAAGTGACAAAGTCGGGGGTTTCCAACTTTCTGTTGGTTAGGTTATAACTTTTCACTAAGTTACATTACAATCCAATCAATACTCGCTTAATAGGGCATATTAGGCAAAGTTCTGCGCAGAGGACGACACTAGCATATGACCGATCATGACCAAAGAGAAATCATGACATATTGATTTGTAACAAAATAAATGTTATTTACATCGAAAGTAACGATAGAGCCATATTTCCAAAAATTAAATTGAAATAATATGATATAGAGCCGTGGTGGCCTAGTGGTTTGACCTATCGCCTCTCAAGCAGAGGGTCGTGGGTTCGAACCCCGGCTCGCACCTCTGAGTTTTTCGAAATTCATGTGCGGAATTACATATGAAATTTACCACGAGCTTTGCGGTGAAGGAAAACATCGTGAGGAAACCTGTATAAACCTGCGAAGCGATTCAATGGTGCGTGCGAAGTTCCCAATCCGCACTGGGCCCGCGTGGGAACTATGGCCCAAGCCCTCTTGATCTGAGAGGAGGCCTGTGCCCAGCACTGGGACGTATATAGGCTGAGATGATGATGATGAATATGATATTACGGACTCCTACAGACATTAAAGATACTCAAAACACATAAACCCTAAACGTATGGTATGTGCTAGTGTTGCACTCTGACCGCATAAAATTGCACTAATATTCCCTATTAGGTACCTATTAAATGGATAATAATAATATTGAAATAGTTAAAATTGCATGTCCTGCTTAAATAAACTGTTAACAACCTACGTACCTACTTCCGTCCGTCCGTCAACAGTATTTATTGCCCAGGATTGCCCCGGGGGAGGCCCCGGGTGACCAACTACGACGGCGACTGACCATTAAAAAAACACCACCTTATTTGACAGTTTACCTCAGGGTTTCTCAAACCTATGGCTCCACGTACCCCTGTTAAAGTTTCTAGACGACAGCGAACCCCTACCTAACCCCCCCCCCTCCCCCAAAGAAACTAAAAAAAACTGACTATTGGAGAAAATAAGTTTATTTTTATTTCAATCATCATGATAATAATAATGTATATTATTTTTTTTTCAATAAAAGGTAACAAATATAGGTAAGAATCATCTTGCTAACGAAAATACAAACTGAAACAAACAACAACAAATAAGTTACAAATTTGGAGTTGAAATAAAAAAAAAAGACTCCAAAAAACCAGTCTTGCCAGTCTTGCAGCCACCATCACGTAAACCTTGTCGCGAACCCCTACCGTCGAATAGCGAACCCCTAGGGGTTCGCGTACCCCACTTTGAGAAACCCTGATTTATGCGATTTTAAATTACATAATGTACCTATTATTTAATACTTATAAATTTGTCTTTATAGAGACGGTATCCTGCAGACAAACTGTGAAAAAAGTTTTGCAGGGCTATGTAATTTTTTTTTTTAAAAAAAAAACCGCCCAATAGCGTGTCGGACACGCCCGAAATAGGGTTCCGTAGCCATTACGAAAAAATTAAGTAATATTTTTCTAAGGATTCGTATTTTGCACGGAATATTCCAAGTTTAGGTATATTTTATACCTTAGGCTGCTATTTACTCTTAAACTACTAATAATTCTCAAGAAAACTTAACCGTTATAGTTTTCCTTGTAAGTTTGATATACTTACTACTATCCTGAATTTTTTCAAATTTTTCCGCCTACCGGTTTAGATTTTAGAGGGGGGGAGACGCTCGATTATAATGAAAATTTGCACTTTTAAGTTGAATTTTTTGCAAACAAATCACTGAATCGAAAAATCGTTTTAGCAACCCCGTAATGGTTTTAAGACCTACTTAAGTGGGAGGTCCTACAAAAAGTTTTTTTTTAAATTTATTATTATACCATTTTGTCGGCATAGTTTATATATATTCGTGCAAAATTACAGCTTCCTAGCATTGATAGTCCCTGAGCAAAGCCGCGGACGGACAGACAGACAGACATGGCGAAACTATAAGGGTTCCGTTTTTGCCATTTTGGCTACGGAACCCTAAAAATGACGTGTAAAAGTGCCCATTGCGGCCTATTTACTGAATAAATTTGAATTTGAATTATGTACAAAAAGCTCTGTGAAAGAATGCCAAATAAATGTATTCTCAATTTCAATTCAATTTTATTATTTAATAGTTTACATATGTGGGATTATCCACACTAAACAAATTAAGATCACTCACAGGACTTTTAAATTATCCGGGAGCGTCGTATCGCCTAAACTTGTTTGTCCTAATGATCGACTGTCCTAACACCTGAAACTAAAAATATTTGCTAAAGCTTGCTAAAAGCTTGAGGCACCTATGTACACTATATGTGATCCTAGTATGCAATATTAGTGCCTCAAGCGACGACCAGATGGCCTAGTGGTTAGAGAACCTGACCACGAAGCTTGAGGTCCGGGATCGATTCCCGTGTCGGGGCAGATATTTGTATGAAAAATACGAATGTTTGTTCTCGGGTCTTGGGTGTTTAATATGTATTTAAGTATGTATCTATCTATATAATTATATTTATCCGTTGCTTAGTACCCATAACACAAGCTTTGCTAAGCTTACTTTGGGACTAGGTCAATTGGTGTGAATTGTCCCGTGATATTTAATATTTATTTAATATTTCTATTTCTCAAGCTTTTAAAATGATATATATTTTATATTTTGTAAGTACATCCATAATTATATCAGTCTCTAGAACTTAACATCTACACACGCTTTCTTATAATGACGAGTATCCATCCACATAAGAGGTTATCCTGAACCTAAAGCATTCTTACTATATACATGTGACAAATGTTACTTAATAGTAGATTATTGTCGTGGCCTGGAAGTAGCCAATTGCTGGCTGAGTATGAGTATTAAACGGACGAGCTTGCGAGTCCTTTTAACTAATACGAAGCCAGCAATTGCTATTCCAGCCGAGACTAATATAAAGCTTTTCTCAAAAATGGTGAATAATTCTGAAATAGAATTGACTTTTTCTCAAAATATATTATAACATTTGATTTTATTCCAATATTTTTCTTATGCTTTCTCGCCTTTTTTTCATTAAAAATAAACTGCAGTTGTATTTTTCCACCGAAAATCCCACAAGCTGTTTCAGACCCAATAAAAAAAGTCCGGAGTTCCAACATAATATTTGATACTGGCCATTAAACTTGGCTGTATACGACTTGTGCCAACATTGCCATGGCCTTTTTAACATTTAAAAAAGTTGTGACTGATTCCAGGCGCGCTAATTCATTATTGTCGAGCTAGCACGCCTGCAATCTTTTTAACTTTTTAATTTTTCGCTGAACCATAAACTATGCACTTCACCTTCTGATATGCAAAGAATAATGACAACTTTTACGGACATTTTTGAGAAAATTTATTTTTCCTTTTTAGTTCATTTATTTTTCTAATAAAAGCTTGTTTTTAGAAAGGTTTCTTTTCTTTTTTTTTCTTTTTAACTTTTTAGAGGGTCACATATTCACGCCGACCAAGGTACTCCATCAAGACGAATCAATCGAGCCCAAGCTCGATGCGGTTGCGTCGTTTAATTACCGGATTCCTATGGTTACCTTCCAGCTCCATCATCAGACCCTGGCTACCATCTACCACCAAAGTACTCGTCAAGTCAAATCAAAGGAGCCCAAACTCGATGGGTTTGTGTCGTTTCATTGCGGACTTCCTATGGCCACCTTCCAGCTTCATCATCAGATCAGCTTCATGTCATAATAATAATGCATTGTCATCCGATTTACACATGCATGTAACATTTCAGCTCAATCGGAAACCGGCAAGTGGATCAAATTTATCTTGCAAGTTTTTGGGTAAAAAAAAACATTTTTAATAAAAGTTTTTTGCTGACTGTACTTTTTGTTGACAGTACTTGCATTGTCACACAAACTACATTTGCATACCAAATTTCGAGTCGATGCTATTAACCGTTGAAGAATTCCGTCCTGCAGAGACGATCCTGGCTGGACTACCAGATTATTGTATTGTCACGCGATTTACATAAAGTATTCCAAATTTCAAGTCAATCTGACTACTGGAACTTGGTCAAATTATACTTGCAAGATATGACTACAGACAGACAACGGAACAGGTGAAACTAAATAAAAGCTTGTAAAAAAGCCGTCTTGCAGTAGAAAACTACGTAACTGATTAACATCACTTATGCTTATTAACGGTGGGTGTAGAGATCGTATCTGTTTGCACGTTGCACAACAACAGTAGTGTTTGTATTTGTACGTGGGTTATCGTTTTAAAATATCGTTTTATAAAAAGGCACCGACGGCAGCGCAGCCTTGACTACAGAAAACTGAATCCCCCTTAAATCATCACTATCAGTGTGTGCGCGCACTCATTTAAGCCGCGCGATCTACTTTTGTTTGTAGTGAACCCACTTGTCCTCTTTTACTATGGTTAAGGTATCATTAGAATCGTCCCAGCAACCCAAGTGTCCTAAGATAGGTGACGTTAAAAAAAAACATGGCGACTGTGACCCTTCGGCCACTTTGGAAACTGAAGGTTTGAACCAGTTTAGAAAACAGAATTATTTTTCTTTTTCGGAAACCTGGTTTCGAACGAAGAAAAATAATTCTGTTTAGAAACTGTTATCCCATACAGAATAATAGAATCTTCTTTTGCAACTCATTCACAAATTTCAATATGTAAGTATACAATCTTATTTTCACAATCGCGTTTTTCCCCAACTATAATCGACACAGAAACATAGATAGGATGTGTTAAGTTTACATCGGCCCGAAGGACCAAAACTACACAAAAGTAGGAGCTCCGCGTGAGCCGTCAACACTGTGTCTGTGTCGATTCTGATTGGAAGGAAACGCTACTGTAAAAATACTTAAGCTTCAGCAAAAAACCAGAAAGTCGATCACTGATCCTAGTTTCGTGTAAGAACAAAAAGTATTCGTTCGTAACTGGTTTCGTATAAGAACGAAATAGTTTTCTTTTGCATCCGGTTTCGAACAAGACCGAAAATTTTTCTTCCGCAACTGGTTACGAAACTCCGTTTACGTACACGGCCGAAGGGGCTCTGAGATGCAAATAATCGGGTGTTGATTTTTTTTCTAATTGGGAGGGTGCGAAGTACTAGGTGGGGGTAATGAAATCTATCGCAGCGGCCAAAATAAGAAATATTCTAGACTATGTCATCTGTCACTCTCATATAAATCTGTCATTAACAAAGCAATTTGTATAATTGCTACCTAATTTTAGTAATAGATGTTTGTGTTATGATGCGAGCGTGAATTATTGAACACTGTCCCGGTTTTGTTCTTAATTCCTTTACATCTCGGACATGTCCAGCAACAATTTTCCTTATGAAACGGTTTGTGGTTGAAATTTAATATTGAGTGCTACTCACAAAACCGGTCTTTATTTTAATCTGAACACGACATTTAATTTATTACTAGCGATATAAGAACACTTATATAATTTTACTATTATTCAAAGAAAGCAATAAGATAGCTTTATATTTTCGTTTTACAGTAAAAGTACAACTAAACATGAAGTAAACAAACCCTGACTTAACGAAAATAAAACACACTTTTTGAATAAATTTTACTTACCTCATTTAATTTTAATGACCAAAAATGAATTCACAACCTTTTGTCCACCCAAATCACGGTATCACAGTAATTTTGTTTTATAAATTAATACGTTGGTTTGATTTTTGTCACAATGTCGCGATGAAATTTCAAAATGTCAGAATATCAGAGCCAAAAAAGTTGCGGACGCTAGGTGGCGTTGATGTGCATGATGCGTGGTTTCAAAGTCAAGATCAAGAGCTTATCATAAGAATCTCAAAGGAACCAAAGAATTATCATTCGCCGACGATACCAGACGACCTAGACCATTTGTAGCCCAGACCCCAAAGTACAAATTAACTGGAAGCGGTTGTACCGACTGTCGCCGAGCACTCCCTCCACCGTCAGGATATTTATTATTTATTTAATCAGCACTGCAGGGCTACTACGAAACTCGAAGTTCGTGTCTTGCGGTCCCTCTGACACTTATACTATTTAATTTAATACGAGAGCGAGAGGGACGGTACGATACGAACTTCGAGTTTCGAGTTTCGTAGTAGCCCTGCTGGACCAGCGTGGTAAATACAGCCCAAGCCCTCTCGTTCTGGGAGAAGACTTGTGCCCAGCAGCTGTACGATGAACCGAATGAATAAAGGCCGAAGAAGAGATGGATTACAAATCGACAACGCTTTGACCACTTAGTAATTAATTATATTATTAGTTCAACATACCCTTACTGGTATTCATAAGGACATGTTATACAAAAATTTTATATTAGATTGAGCAGGTGAGATGTCATCAATCAGTCGTCAATTATAGCTAAATTATAGGAGCACAACGATAGCGTGTTTTAAACTTGCCAGCGCCATCTATGATCGCAATAACGAACTGATTTAAGAGGCGACCAACGCCACTCACTGCTATTTTTAAAGAGACGTGGTATAAAATTGGTGTATTTCGTGGTAATAAAAAAAATATTACGATAATCTTGATCGTATTTCTGAGTTAGTCATTGCTTTCAAAACACGATTAAACAAATTTGGCTCGATAGATTTATTGCCAAAGTGAGGTCTTACTTTGATTTACAAACCAAAAATACTCCGTTATTTATAAAGACACTATAATCAAATTACTAACTCTGATTTACAAACAAAACGTAATAATACCAGCTATTGTATTATTTCTTAAATCGAAATCGTAATTTCTTTGCATTTATTTATTTACAAATTTTTGGAGAGTAAATATAAGACTTACGCCACGCCGACATATTGCTTCTCTGTCACGTCAACGCAGAGAAACAGTGAGCGCTTAGGTGCTCTGCCTGATTGACCTGCGACGCTTTCGTCCACAAAATTCATTTACGAAAAAAACTTTTACGTTTACACTTCTTTCATAACACTCAATCTATGAGTAAGGAAATTATTATTAAATTACGTTATCACTGTATTTTGGGTATTTAAGGTGTTTTAGGATAGTCAACACCGGGAAATAAATTCTTCTCCTTCTCTTTTAAAATATGGTTTTTCTGTCTTAATTAATAGGAAAGGATTTTTCAAAATTCCCACGGGATAGGGAATAAATGGGATTTATATTTTCACTTCGAAATGAGGCCGAATAAAGGCCGAAGAAGAGATGGATTAAGAATCGGCAATTCTTACTGACCATTAAGGATTTATTTATATTAGTAGTTCAACATACCCTTACTGGTATTCATAAGGACATGTTTTCAAAAATTAATTATATGAGACTACCGTTAGGTTAGTCCGTGGGGGAGTATCATTATCCTCCTGCGAAGCAATTATAGCTAAATAATAGGAGCACAACGATAGCGTGTTTTAAACTTGCCAGCGCCATCTATGATCGTAATAACAAACTGATTTGTGAGTGGTTAGTTCGCGATTCGCCGGATTCTTGTTTCGTCGGATTCTTGCTTGTTTGTTGTTGAGTGACTTCGATTGCCTAGAAATCGTTTAGATTCATATTTTTTGAGAAAAAAAACATAATTTCCAAGAAAAATACCACCTTAGCCCTCAATAATTGAAGCCACATTTCCATAATTTTGATTAAATGAAAAATTCCAGCGAAACAAGAATCCGCCGAATCCGGAACTAAATGTTCACATGCTTAGCCTAGCCAGTAAATTAACAATTAATAACTGTTACATTGTAAAAGACTCCAGACATTCTTGTAAACAAGTAAGTTTTTGGTAAAAAAAAACATTTTTAATACAAGCTTTTTTTGCTGACTGTAGTTTTTGTTGACTGTACTCGTAAGTACTTGCATTGTCACCCAAACTACATTTTCATACCAAATTTCAAGTCCATGCCATTAACCGTTGAAGACTTAAAGAGTTTCGTCCTGCTACCAAATTATTAGAGATACGCGGACGGAGTCCCCGATAACAGGTTACAATCATCTGTGATTAACATCTGTCATTACGTATATAGCGACCGCCACGTCATGTCTTGGAGACCTTTGCTCAGATTTAAGGACTGAGCTAAGCGAGACACGGCCGCCTTCAAAATTGACCACCTTGACTGGGAAAAGTTGGCGGAGAAATGCACAGACTGGCGCAAATGTGTATTGGATGAAGCCTGGCTTAAGGCACTTGCTGACAAGAGACAGAAACGACACCAAGGCGGTTCTGCACCAACATCCGCATCAGCAGAACCCTCTTGTCTGGCCTGTGGGCGAACATGTCGCTCTCGCATCGGTCTGGTCAGCCACCGAAGACGTTGCTCACAGGCAACACGCCAAAATTTGTCTGGAACAGACGCGTAGGCCTGATGATGATAGCGACTCCAAGTGATTCATGGCTTAGTGGAAATAATAACCGAATAAAATTGTGTTCAAACTGAAACAGCTTCTTTATGTTGGGACAAAGTTTATCTGCCCAAGTTTGATAATGTCCTAGGATCATTATAGTCATCATCATCACCACCCTAGCCTATATACGTGCCACTGCTGGGCACATGCCTCCTCCCAGAATGCGAGGGCTTGGGCTATAGTTGCCCAGTGCGGATTGGGAAATGGAATAGTTAAATTAAAGTAATCTCAGCATAATCTCAGAATCCTTGATCGCAACGCCCGTTTTATCATTCAAGCTGACTGTACCCTTGTTACTTATTAACTTTTTGGTTTTCACCCAGGTACCTAGTTAATTTAAAAAATATTGTATACCAAAAACTGGCTGGTTGTGCTGGTTCGATTATAAAATATCTAATTGTAACAAATATCTGTGATGTAAGTACCCACAATCTACGATAATAAATTTTTTTTTTTTATTCAAATAACACATAATAAAAGCAAGCTCATCTGAAGCGATAAGGCCACCTATTGCTTACCTCAGAAAATCTCTATGTATATACTTGTGTTTTCTGTACTGCTTACTGTGTTGGTGTAAAGAGTTATTGTATTGTATTGTATAGTAGATTGTACAACAAGAGCATAAAAGGAGCCATTTTACCCGAGGCGTTCTATAGCCACCCGAACCGGTATGGCGAGGGTGGATAGACACGTCGAGGGGAAAATGGGTTTAATGCTCCAGTTTTACACTCTGCTTTTCACTTCGATGGCGAGAAAATGAAATAGCAACAGTGGAAACAATTGGTCACTTACTAATAAGTACCTTTTATTTTTCACGCATTGCTACATAATTATAATACTTATTATAGTTTTATTGATTTATTTTGATTGATTTTTAATTTTACATATAATAAAAAATCATTCAAAAATATATAGAAACTTTTTTGTTTGTGGCTGTTGACAGCTGATTACCTTGGTCTTAGACGAAGATTTTACTTTATGCACTAGAGCATAAAAAGTAATTTTATGTCGCCTAGATCCAGCATAAACCCAAAAATCCCACGAAATCGGGATTAATTTACACAATTGAAATTAGGATTTAGGATTAAACACATGAATTGGGTAACGTTTTTTTATGCACCTTACTTCAACGGTATAAGACCCAGGTATGCGGCCGCACTTGGTATTCTCTCTCATCTCTGGGCAGGCCCACCCAAATACGAGTAGCCAATGTTGCAAAAGTGAAAATTTAAAAATAGTTAAATTTTCCAGCTAAAAATCGGAAGAACTTGGGAGATTTTAGTCAAAGTAAAACAACGTCCACTACCAAGTGAGAAATTAGAATATCGTATCATACGGTCCCTCTCACGCTACCGTAAACAACTATTAGTGTGAGCGGGACAGTATGAAACGAAGTTAAAATTTCGTATTGCGGAGTAGCCGCCCTGATTTTTAGAGAATTTCCCGCATACACCCACCAAACAATAATTAACTCTATTTTAGGACATTTAGATTTCATATATTTTTCACACCTCTCCTTCAGAAAAGTAACTTTTCCTCCCTGACGAGAGGGAGCAAAGTGCTACTTTTCTGTTCAAGGCTTTTCTAAGTGTTTTATTGCAAATGCCATTTTTCGAAGTTGATAATTGTAAAGCCACGCCATTTTCAATGCTGATTGTTCTTTAATAATATTTAGAATATTTTAATTCAAGTTTCTTAATGCTCAGTGTGAAAAGTTGTATGAGCCACTCGGGTGCAAAATTATTTTCATCTTGGGCGTTAACACTTGAATCTCTCATTACGCTCAGGATTCTACTTTAGAATCCCTCGCTACGCTCAGGATTCTATTGCAGAATCCTTAGCTACATTCTGGATTCAATGTACACCCTCGCCGTAAATACACCATTTTGCTCCCTCGTGACACAAATAACTATTGTGGGTACTACATTATTGAAAGGCCGTGCGTGAAGTTTTGGGGAATCACCATGCATTTTTCTAATTTGATCAGGTTACCTTTGGTGTTTTCGTATTACAAATACTGTTTTAGGTAATTGTTACTTTACTCGAAATTTAGAAATTCGTGTGACGAGGTCGCTAAATGGGCATTTCTGTATTTCAACAAAATTTGTGAGGTAGACTCAGTCCATGATTCCGAGCTGGAAAAACAGGGTCTCCAGATGTGTCCCCAAAATATTGTATGGATGTATCCGTTTTGTTACACATTTTTCTTAATAATTTTCGTAACAAGGCCAATCAACTATTTTACCGACACTTTGGGCGTCTCCTGCGTTACCAAAATTGTCTCTGGCGTTACCAAAAAATCGTACTTCCAACAAGATATTTCACGGTTTAATAGGTTGAACTTACGTAGGATGGCGTGTATTCATGTACACCATCTATTAAATTACAGAAAAAACATGTTTACTTACAAAAATCTGCAATTGTTTGAAAAATTTCGCGGACAGATTAGTGTCGGTAAAAAAGTTGATTGGCCCAACAACGGACTACCAAATTTTGTTGAAATCGGAGAGATAAACTCAGGGTACAACGGTAGATAGAAATGCCGAAATCGGGATATCGGGAGGGAAGAGCCGAACGGTAGATCTCCCGATAAATCGGGAACCTTTGCTTCACTGCGAGTACCTTCTTCTACTTGACCTCATTCAACGTAGAGCAGCTTGTCGGTGACTTGATTCCCGATCGTTTGGATTCCCTGTCTATGCGAAGAAACGTAGGTTCCCTTTGTGTATTTAAGGCTTTACCACGGTGAGTGCTCCGAAGAATTATTTGACTTAATACCTGCTGCGTAATTCCACCATCGCACCTCCCGCCGAAAGTCTAACTTTAATCCATATCTTGATGAATGGCGATCTACCACTGTGCGTTTCCTTCGGCACTTCCTGCCATTTACAGCGAAATTATGGAATCAACTTCCGCCAGCAGTGTTTCCTGACAACTATTCATGGGGGGCTTTAGAAAAAGGGGTTATTCTTTCTTAAAAGGCCGGGAACGGACTCTCCTTGAGTATAGTTGTACTCATGGGTCAGACGACCGGATGGCTAAGTGGTTAGGGCACCTGACTACGAAGCTTGAGGTCCCGGGTTCGATTCCCGGCCGGGGCAGATATTTGTATGAATAATACTTATGTTTGTTCTCGGGTCTTAGATGTTTAATATGTATTTAAGTATGTATATATCTATATAACTATATTTATCCGTTGCCTAGTATCAATAGTACAAGCTTTCAATTAGTGTCAAGTGTCCCATGATATTTATTGATATTTATTATTTATTTTATTATTATTATCATTTAATCATTTCCCATCAGATGATCCGGTTCCTCGTTTGCCTCGCTCTCATAACAAAAAAAGGTATTATTTTGAGTGTAACCGGGTCACTCAGGGAAGCAAAGAATAAAAAAATCTCTCGATAGTCTCTTCGACAAACGGAGTTTATCAAGTCAAGCATTAGAAATATTAAATGGTCCAAGTTGTTGGTGACGTCACCGTTAACGCACGTCCCACAGCGGACTGGTCGCAAGGACGTCCGCATTACCTGCCTTTCACCGAAGCGTAGCTGGCCAGCTACTACTTAATTAGAAAATCGAAGTTCGTATCGTGCCGTCCCTCTCACTCCCGTATTAAATGATATTAGCGACAGCGGGACGGCAAGATACGAAGATCAAATTTTGCACTTCGTAGTAAATATAGGGCTGGGAAAAGTATTTTCATCACACTTGCTCGTAAACAGTGTCGTAACATGCAGGCTACCTTGGTTGCAACCCCCCAAATAAAACCCTCGACCTTAATGTGCTTGTCATGAAACCCGTGGTCGGTAAATGAGTCATTGCGCGTACACATTTTCTTGTCATGAAACCCGTGGTCGGTAAATGAGTCCGTGCCCGTACTGATGGTGGTGCGCACCCTCTTGCTGCAGTACTACATGGACCACATGCACACGCAGGTTGCGGCGCATGCCGAGGGAGGGGGAGGTAGAGGGCGACGTTGCCAAGAGCACAGCCTAAGGTATCGCCAATATTTGGAAGAATTATATTTTTTCTTTTACAGATATAAAATTTTACTTGCAAATGTGATGAAAAACATTGTATGTCGCACGGGCGGTACAAGAATTACGAACATCGACTCATTAAAACCCTCAGTCTTCGACTTCGGGCTTCTAATAGACTCTTGTTCGTAATTCCTTATTTACCGCCCTTAAGACACAATGTACTATTGCTACCTCAACCGAATTTCGGTTTGCGTACCTGGGGACTACTGGGTATTTACGAAATTCGAAAATAGAACCATCCCGCTGACGCTATATACGAGAGTGAGAGGGACGGTACGATACGAACTCCTCCAGTTTCGGTCGAAAACGAAATTGAAAACTTCACTAATACTCTTCAATAAGGTTTTTTTGAGAATCACTTTAACCTTTTTTAACACCCGTCTTTTTGAGACGGGTGTTAAAAAAGTTTGACCGCTATGTGTGTCTGTCTGTGGCCCCGTTAGCTCTTAAACGGGTGGACCGATTTGAATGCGGTTTCTATTATTTTAAAGCGGGTTTTCTAGCGATTGTTCTTAAACATGTTTTATCCAAATCGGTTCAGCCGTTATTGAGATGTTGAACTTTGATTGTTTTTAAACTTTATGTTGGTTAGGTTATTTATTCTGTAAAATATTTGTTTAACTATATACGAAGTTTGCTATTTTAATTATAGTTATTCTCATTGAAATATTTTGAACTTTATCATAATTAATTATCATTGATAGATATAACATAATTTATGGTAAGCTGAGTGAACATTTTATAGCTTTGAATTTAAGATCATTGTAACCAAGTCATAATGCAAAAAAAATACAATAGACCTACGCAAAGTGTGGCAAAGTCGAAGCCGTGTTGGCGGAACCTCTCATGCAGAGGATCGTGGGTACAAACCCCGGCTAGCACCTCTGAGTTTTTCCAAATTCATGTGCGAAGTTACATTTAAAATTTACTACGAGTTTAGGAAAATAAAACCTGCACAAACCTGCGAAGCAATTCAATGGTGCGTGTGTGTAGTTCCCAATCCGCACTGGGCCCGCGTGGGAACTAAGTGAGAGGAGGCCTGTGCCCAACAGGGTGGCTCATTTAGATAGGTCAGTATGGTAGTCTGAAATTATAAGGCATACGAAGATCTTTTCTAAGGAATCATGTCATCGATTTTAATAATAAGAAAAACTGCATTCATATGTTTAAAAAAAATCTGCACTTAACTCGGAAATCGACCCAGGACGTTTTGAAAAATAAAACTTACATTATTAAAGAATATGAAATATAATGCATTTTATTCATTTTAGCTACCGTGTTGTTAGTAACATTTATTGCTTATGACCTACACAATTGATAACCAAATAGAAATAATGTACGTTTCATTTTTCAAAACGTTTTGTTTTAAATGTATGAATGTAGTTTTTCGTGTCACTAAATTGAAGATATGGTTCCTAAGAACAGATCTTCGTATGTCTTATAGTTTCAGACTTTCCCATACTGACCGATCTAAATGGGCCACCCTGTATAGGCTGGGATGACGTAAAGTGACGCCTGGCACAGTCACCAGCACCAATATCTGACACAACAAGCGTTATGTATGTGTCTGATACGACTCTATTTCTAGGGCCGGAAGGAAGTGTCAGATATTTCTGCACGCTCCGCTGTGGCAGATATTTATGCTGGTGACTGTTCAATCAATTATTTACCTATTCTGTTTGCTTTCAGAGATCAGAGATGGCGCTGTTTATGCTACTCGCCGCATGCGCGCTGACTGCGGCGCAGGCGCAATCCAACTACGACTCCCAGGCCAATAGCGTGCTGTACCAGGGCGAAGGTCTTCCAGAGCAGACCGTGCTCGATGGAAAGGTATGTACCAGCCAGCCCCATGTACCACAAAAGTTACCAGTGCAACCATTTGACAAAATTTTAGCGTTGTAACCATGTACCACAAAAGTTACCAGTGCAACCATTTGACAAAATTTTAGCGTTGTAACCATGTACCACAAAAGTTACCAGTGCAACCATTTGACAAAATTTTAGCGTTGTAACCATGTACCACAAAAGTTACCAGTGCAACCATTTGACAAAATTTTAGCGTTGTAACCATGTACCACAAAAGTTACCAGTGCAACCATTTGACAAAATTTTTGCGTTGTAACCATGTACCACAAAAGTTACCAGTGCAACCATTTGACAAAATTTTAGCGTTGTAATGAATAAGGGCACTGCCCAGTGATACGCTAACTCTTTTGTGGTACAGGAGAAACCCAATGAGACCTGAGCGACATAACTTTTTAGCCTCTGTACCACAAAATTTATGTGCTGCAATTTGATAAAATAGGCCATATTACTGCAATTCTCTGCCGTCAGAGTGCAGCACTAGCACTAAACCGTAAACAGTTTTTAGAGTATCTTAAATGCCACAATATCATATCAATTTTTTTTTTGAAATGTAGCTCTTTCGTTACTATCGATGTCAAAGTTGTTGTTGTTGTTGTTTCTTTAAAAAAATATGGCTCTGTCCATCGGAGGACAATTTTGCCAGTGTCTAGTGGTTTTTGCCGTTGTACGGTAAACAAATTCTAGAAAACCGATGTAAAAGTTATTTTGTTACTAATACTCTGGCCATGATCTGTCATGGCGACAAAATATAAAGAGAACTGACATTGTCATGTAGGTTTGCGCTGGCGTCGCCCCCTGCGCAGAGCTTTGCCTAACATGCCCTATTATGTAGCCAATGAGTAGCCTAGTACTATTATATATTCTGTGCTTTTACTGAGAGATACTTAGCAATTTTTTCGAGTTGAAGCATTTGTAACTTTTGTGATAGTTACAGAAGAAAACCTACGAGTCCTGAGGGACATTAACATTCTGGGCCCTGTACCACAAAAGTTTAGTGCTACAATTTGACAAAATTACCGAGAGAAACATAACAATTTTGTCGTGTTAAGGGATTTTGTAACTTTTGTGGTAACAGAATGAAAACCAACGAGCCCCGAGCGACATGAGCATTCTGGGCCCTGGAGATTATGTTACATACAAGTTACAAGTGTATGAATTTGACAAAATTAATATCGCTAATGCCATAAGGTTAAAGGTGCTAGCTATTTGGGCTGTGACGAGCACCCGCACGTTTACCTTAATTTTGGAGTAAATAGGCTGTGACAGACTGAGAGACCCTCGAGTAGTCCTATAAAGGTTCCGTATTCCTTTTGAGGTGCAGAACCCTGAAAAAAGTATGAAATATCAATGAACTGAAACGAAAATAATAATGATTGGTTTTTTGGAGTCTTTTTGTATTTTTTATTTCAACTCCAAATTTGTTGCTTTTACGGGTATCCCGTGAAACCATATCGAAAATACAAACTGTGACATGGATGCACAGAAAAACCAGAAAAAGAGACCAGCGCTGGGAATCGAACCCGGGTCCTCAGCAATCCGTGCTGCAACAACAACAAAAAAAAAATAACTTCATTGTCTAACATCTGATAGTATGGTGAGCTCTGGTTGAGTTCGAAACGCGTCAGCGTAATGTGGTGATCGGGTTTGAGTGTGTTTTTAGTCGGAGGAACTACATGAACACATCTTTCTTGCCTAAACGTAGCTATCATAAGGTCACGGGTGAGCAAAGTTATTGTTTAATTTAATGAAATATCAGTTTGTATAACTCAATAACCGCTACAACGCAATTTTGTTTACATTCCATTAAAATCCAACCCAGATAAAAACCGCAATGTCCCGTTAAAACCAATTTATCTGCACTTGACCAAACTATAACATTTGATTACTAGTGCCATCTAGTGCTTACTCGCGGCGGCGCAAGCGTAAATCATAAAGCCGAGTTTATACTTGCAAGAAAAATCGTGCAAGTTGCATTACATTGCGAGGCCGTGAAGCCAACGAATTTGTAGTGATTGGTTTTTTGGAATCTTTTTGTATTTTTTTATTTCAATTCCAAATTTTTACTTTTACGGTCATCCCGTAAAACCTAAAATGAAAATACAAACTGAAATATAGATGCACAGAAAAACCAGAAAAATAAGACCATCACTGGGAATCGAACTGGGAATCACTGCTATACCGCTACACCACTGATGGTCAACGGTACCGACACGAATTTCCCCTATGCACCTCATATCTCAGCTTGTTTGTTTCTTATTTAGCCACTTAAGCAGTGACGCTAGCGACATCTATGCCGTAGCCCTCATCGAGAAACTTTTTCGGCACTCCATTGGAACTAACCGCTCACCCGGACAAGAGATATCGTTACTAAGCAATCAAATTAAGATTGTTTTTTTGGAATCTTTTCTTTTTGAATTTGTAGTGGTCAATCGAGCGCCGCAATGCAATTCGCACGATTTTACTCGCAAGTCTAAACTCGGCTTAAGATCCAGCTGTTGAATTGAAATTCCGGCAATAGGGAATGTTACTGAAATTTTCTCCCGTCAGAGTGCAGCATTAGCACAAAACCGTAAACAGTTTTTTGAGTATCTTTAATGCCATAATATCGTATTATTTCAATTACATTTTTGGAAATATAGCTCTATCGTTACTATCTATGTAAAATATCATGTTACTTTGTATAAAATTTGTATTGTTACTAATAAATATATCAATACTCTTTGGTCATGATCTGTCATGGTGACAAAATAGAAAGAGAACTGACGTTGTCATGGAGGTTTGCGCTTTGCGCTGGTGTCGCCCGCTGCGCAGAGCTTTGCCGCTTTGCCTAGATAATATGCCCTATTTCTACGCAGGTATGTAGGTATATAATACCTAGTGCCGTGAGTTGTCGGCTTTGCGCTGTCATCGTTCATCCACCATTACCTCTCATATTTCGTTTTCTAGAATTTTTTTACCGCACAACGGCAAAACCTACTAGACACTGGCAAAATTGTCCTCCAATGGACAGAGCCATATTTTTTTAAAGAAACAACAACCTAGTGCCGTCCACGAAGACGCGTGATTTTGTCAAAATTAGCCATTAATGACATTGTAATAAGAACCACGGCACGCGCCATCGTGAATGACTCTAGCTATAATCCTATCAAAGGAAAGAAGGTGTTTGGTATTTAGGTGATTATTTTGCACCAGATGTCCTGCTTGCGCATTTGCCTCCCTCTCATAATAAAAAAACCGGCCAAAGTATACCTTGTTAAGGTTCCGTAGCCAAAATGGCAAAGACGGCATCCTTATAGTTTCGCCATGTCTGTATGTCTGTCTGCCTATCTGTCCGTCCGTGGCTTTGCTCAGGGACTATCAATGCTAGAAAGCTGTAATTTTGCACGAATATATATTTAAACTATGCCGACAAAATGGTACGATAAAAAAATTCAAAAAAAATTTTTTTTAGTGTACCACCCATAGACGTAAAGTGGGTTTTTTTTCTCATCCAACCTTGTAGTGTCGTCGGATAGGTCTTTTAAAAGATTTCTCGATTCAGTTATTTGCAAAATATTCAACTTTAAAGTGCAAATTTTCATTATAATCGAGCGTCCCCCCCCCCTCTCTAAAATCTAAACCGGTGGGTGGAAATTTAAAAAAAAAATCATGATGGTAGTAAGTATATCAAACTTACAAGGAAAACTATGCTCACCCACTCGTTTCTAGTTACTCGCTCTACTCGCTTCTCGCTCATCGTCGGCGGTGGAACAAGTGCCTTAGCGACCGCTAATGGTTTTCAAAGAAGTATCTAACAATAAAAGAAAATCACCCCCAACTTTACGTTTATGGGAGGTAATCTAAAAAAATGTTTTTTTAGTGCTTCTTTATTTTACCACTTTGTCGGCCTGACTAATATATATTTCATGCCAAAGTACAGCTTTCTAGTACTAACGGTCTCTGAGCTTAGCCGCGGACGGACAGAAAGACAGACAAACATGGCGAAACTATAAGGGTTCCTAGTTGACTACGGAACCCTAAGACAGGTAGGTCATATAGCACAACCAATAAGAAATTTAATTAATTTAATTTTAATTTTATCACGGTTACGTTTACAATTTCCACGTCAGTAACCATCTAAATTGACCTCGCACTGAGTACATTTTGGTTAGGAGAGGGGCTCTGCTATAACTGTACGTTTGAACGTTGCATGTAAAATAAAAACACTGAAAAACCAGGCGATTTGAGAAGTACGTACAAAAGCGGTGAGCTTATTAAACTTTACCCGGTCATTATCTGCTTACTTTGTTGTTAAACCTTATGTTATTTAGTTATTAACAAGAGTACGCGTAGTTGTTAGCTTTAACGATACTAAACATTGTTTCCACAGTCACACGGCAACTGGGTGGAGGCTATTCCGAAATATATTATATTCTCGTATTAAATAATATCTATATATATAAAAAAGCCGTGGTGGCCTAGCGGTTTGACCTATCGCCTCTCAAGCAGTGTCGTGGGTTCAAACCCCGGCTCGCACCTCTGAGTTTTTCGAAATTAATTTTAAAATTTACCACGAGCTTTGCGGTGAAGGAAAACATCGTGAGGAAACCTGCACAAATCTGCGGAGCAATTTTACGGTGCGTGTGAAGTTCCCAATCCGAACTGGGCCCGCGTGGGAACTATGGCCCAAGCCCCCTTGTTCTGAGAGGAGGCCTGTGCCCAGCAGTGGGACGTATATAGGCTGGGATGATGATGATGATTAAAATAATATTAGCGTGAGCAGGACGGCAAGATATGAAATCGAAATTTTGCGCTTCGTAGTACAGGGCCTGGTTCGTTTTGACACCCCTTTAAACGTGATTAATATTCCATTGCACTACAGATGGAAGGTCAAGTCACGAGAACTTTGTTATATGATAAAAATACTTACATTTTTTTTTAATATTTTACCGCATTATTGTACATAATTATTTTATTTGTGATTGTGTCATGCACGCACATGCATTATACAAATTTAATAATGCTTTATTTACTCATACACTTACAATAACATTACTTCTATTTCATTTTTTTAATCTAAATTTAATACAGTAAACTAAAAAGCTGGCGCAGCGGCTGAAGCGGCCGAGGGTAGGAAAATATTAAAATACCAGGGTCTCGGTTCAGCATATAACTTCGTTGCTGTCGGATTTGAGACCCTGGGTCCATGGGGTCCCGGCGCACAAAATTTAATTAAAGCAGTGCAAAAGCGCCTGGTCGACACTACTGGAGACCAAAGGGCTGGCAGCTATCTCTCTCAACGAATCGCCATCGCCATTCAACGAGGGAATGCTGCCAGCCTCTTGGGTACCATGCCACGAGACCCTTTTTTAGATTTAATTTAGTAGGTATTAAGTTTTTAAGTTAGGTTATTTTTAAATTTAGTATAATAATAATAATATAACGGCATAGAATCTGAGCCGTGGTGGCCTAGTGGTTTGACCTATCGCCTCTCAAACAGAGGGTCGTGGGTTCAAACCCCGGCTCGGACCTCTGAGTTTTTCGAAATTCATGTGCGGAATTACATTTGAAATTTACCACGAGCTTTGCGGTGAAGGAAAACATCGTGAGGAAACCTGCACAAACACCTGCGAAGCAATTCAATGGTGCGTGTGAAGTTCCCAATCCGCACTGGGCCCGCGTTGGAACTATCCCACGCGCTCTCCAAGCCCTCTTGTTCTGAGAGGAGACCTGTGCCCAGCAGTGGGACGTATATAGGCTGGGATGAAGTTAGGTAGTTAGTTTATATAGTTAAGTTTAATATGGTTATTTTTTCTTAAATTCTTATATTTATGTGAACAAAAAAGTTATTAGTTTCGTTTATACAATAATACGCTTAAATAATTATTTCATTCAGAAGACAATTTAATATTGGTAGTGAGTTTTCATAAAAAGTTAACCCAACTCGGCTTAAAACTTTAAAGGACCGGTTCGATGAAACGATAAATTCGCAGAACACTTCATATAAATATTTATGAAACGTGCCGCGTGGTGGTGAGCTATGGAAACGTACTCCGAGAATGAGCCCCAAGGAATAATTAGTGTTTTAGATTTATGCGCCGGCGCGTATGCAGCTAAATATAGAATTAAGAGATACCTTTAGGCTCTGCGGCGCTATGTACAGACGGGCTCGGGAATTTCATACAAACAACTGTGTATGTACTATGTACGTGTTAAGTGGCTCTGTAATTTGCTTAGCGGTTAACCTAACCACGAAATGCAAAATTTTAACTTCGTATCTTGCCGTCCCGCTAACGTTTATATAATTTGACACGAGAGTGAGAGGGACGGTACGATACGAACTTCGTAGTAGCCCTCCAGGTTTTTTATCCGAGATAGAAAAGAAACCGGCCAAGAGCGTGTCGGACACGCCCGAAATAGCTTTCCGTAGCCATTACGAAATTTTTTTAGGATTTCGTGTTTTGTACGAATAGTATAGTATTTTTATACTTAGGAATTAGTTATAGTTTTCCTTGTAAGTTTAATATACCTTATTCATGCTAAACCTAAGTTAACCGTAAATATAGTTTTCCTTGTAAGTTTAATATACTTACTACTATCCTAAATTTTTGCACTTTAAAGTTGAATATTTTGTAAACAAATCTCTGAATCGAAAAATAGTTTTAGCAACCCCCTAATGGTTTTAAAACACCTATCCAACGATACCCCACACTACAAGGTTGGATGAGAAAAAAAACTGCGTGCTATACCGCTACACCACCACTGGACATATCTCAGCTTGTTTGTTTCTTAATAGCAACGTACATCTCTTGTCCGGGTGAGCGGTTAGTTCCGATCGGGTGCTGAAAGTTTCTCTATGAGGGCTAAAACGCATAGATGTCGCTATTGTCGCTGCTTAAGTGACTAAATAAGAAACAAACAAGCTGAGATATGTGGTGCATAGGAGAAACTCGTGTCTGTACTCCTGTCCAGTGGTGGTGTAGCGGTATAGCACGCAGCACGGAATGCTGAGGACCTGGGTTCGATTACCAGCGCTGGTCTCTTTTTCTGGGTTTTTTGTGCATCTATGTTTCAGTTTGTATTTTCGATGAAGACAAATATTGTCCTGGGTTAAAACTATTAGGTACTTAAAGAAAATATTTATTCGGATTTAAACAATATTCCTGAGACTATGAATGTTCTTGGTCAAAGAATTCCTTTTTTTCCACTAGATAGATAGATAGATAGATATAATCTTTATTCTTCAAAACAAAGACATGGCTTAGTAGCTAAAGAGTAATAAAAGTAACAATTAAATAAAAACATAAATTAAATAACAATTAAACAGATCAGACACATAAATGAGAAGCCATGTGATGCACTGAAGAACAGGCGCTGGCTCAGCATTGTGCTGCGGTAAGCCGCAGCGCTGGTATTCTGCCAGTACCCATACCGAGTAAGGACGCCGACCAACGTGATAAACTCAGCGCAATCTCGTCATCAAATGAGTTTTATTATTCTGTGGGATCCTAAAGTAGCAAAATTTATTTAAGTATTTATATATTTATTCACTAAGCTGTTTGGCAGGATTATTAGCGAGTATAGTTCAGTTCAGTAAATATAAATTGGTAGCTTGTTATGTGCTTAGTGAAGCTTACAGACGGGTCACATTATACCAATAATATCATTTAATATGAGTGTCTCTCATGGTAGTTTCATGTTCAAAAGTGTGTATACGTATTTTTTTCAATAGAAAGTGACAATCTTTCCAGCCTACAATATAAACACAGGGCTGCCTAAGCAGGTTGTGATTTGAACTCTTTATCCTTTTTTATTTCTTTTAGATGATAAGGCTTGGGCCAATGTCAGTTAAATTAAAGATAAATAATTCTGTGCGGCCATATTGCTGGTTCTATGTCACTTGACAGATCTATTGAATTGTACTTTATTTTCTTTGTTTTCACACAAAATTGGACTGATTTAGATTTCGATCATATTGGCAGGACAAAGGCATTGGTGCGGCTGTCATGCAGTTGGATGCTAAAACCTTCTCCGTCTTAACGGAGCCATATTGCTGACACTAACGTTCCGTTTGTCCCTTGCCTGTCATAGATGTTTTTTGTCACAAATGCGAAAGTTTGTAAGTCTGTTTTTGTCACTTCATCACAATCAAAACCGGTGAACCGATTTAGATGAAATTCGATACACATATAGTTTGAGTCCCGGGAAGGACATAGGATAGTTTTTATCCCGGAAAATTGTATAGTTCCCGCGGGATAGCGCTAAATAGGTTAGAAACGCTATGATAGAGACATATTCTATTTTTACAAACAAAACTTGGAGCAATCATTAGTATAGGAAAGGAAATTATCCATAGTTGAGTTTATCGATACAGGAACTTACCTGTTTTTAAAATTTACCATTAATTCCGATGTCTGATTGTAACCCAAACTGTTACGTAGTTAAAATAGAGTAAAACAAAAGTTGAACCTTCGCCTGGGCTAACTTAAACGGCTGTCAAAGATTAACGGTTTTGCGTAGCGGATCGTATGCCGAGTAACTGTGCACTATTTGCCTTAGAGTTAAACGTGATGCATAACTGATTAGAGCTGGGGAAGGTGGGAAGGCGGGAAAGGGAGCTTTCTTAAAAGGCCGGCCACGGACTATGACTATTGAGTAGTTGGTACTCAGGCGGTGATGATTTCCCATCAGGTGACCCGCTTGCTCGTTTGCCACCCTCTCATAATATATACCAAGATAGGGTTCCGTAGCCATTACAAAAAGATCATGTAATATCTTTCTATAAGTATTCGTATTGTGTAGGTACGGAAATCTTCCAAGTTTAGGTATATTTTATACCTTAGGCTGCAATTTAATATTAAACTACTAATAATTCTCAATAAAACTTAACTGTTATAGTTTTCTTTCTAAGTTTGATGTACTTACTACCATCCTGAGTTTTTTTTTTTTAAATTTCCACCCACCGGTTTAGATTTTAGAGGGGGGGGGGGCTCGATTTTAATGAAAATTTGCACTTTAAAGTTGAATTGCTAACAAATCACTGAATTGAAAAATCGTCTGCAACCCCCCCATGGATTTAAAAAATGCCTATATTAACGATACCCTACATCACAGTTATTTCACCACTTTGTCGGCGTGATTGATATGTATACTATTCATGCCTAATTTGCACTTTCTAGTACTAACGGTCTGAGCTTAGCCGCAGACGGACAGACAGACAGACAAACAGACGGACAGACTAGTTGACTACGGAACCCTAAAAATGGTTTTGATTGAGATGATTTGGTGATTGAAGCCTTGTTGTCTAACACACTCGCAATCACAATCGTTTTCGCCACTTGTTTCTGTCACACGGCATAAGACGAGGGTAGAGAGAGACGTTGATGCTATCGCGAACGTCAGCGCGTTAGGCAATACGCGGCTGTTTCACCACCCATTGATTAATTTGATTTGACGGATAAATGTGATGCCGTCACCGTCTATTCCAACAAGACAAACAGAGACGGCATCACATTTATCCGTTAAATAAATATAAACAGGATGTTGAAAATAGGCTGAATGGCTTCGACAAAAGTATAGTACGGCCGTGCCTTTGTTTTTGTTTTGCTCGTCTTGGGTCAATGGATGAGGAAAAGGGGGGGGGGGGTAAATATCATATCATATCATGGGACAAACTGACACCAATTGACCTAGTCTCAAACTAAGCAAAGTTTGTACACACTGTCGGTACTAGGCAAAGGATAAACATACTCATACTTAAATAAATACATATTAAACGTCCAAGACCCGAGAACAAACATTCGTATTATTCGTACAAATATCTGCCCCCCACCGGAGATCGAACCCGGGACCTGAAGCCTCATGCGTTCGTCCATTAATAAAAACCTCTGATAATAATAACAAACAATGTTAATGATGATGATACAGATGGAACTGAAGTTCAACGAGAAATTCTACGGCATCGCGTATGCGGATTTCGACCGGCACTCCGCCTGCCAGGTGGTGGGCAAGGGTGCGACCTCCTACAAGCTGGAACTGCCTCTCAAGGGATGCGGGACCAGACAGGTAAATCCAAGGCTTAATTTAAGAGCGTTTATATCTGCTGAGCTGGCAACGTTGCATTTTTGTTCCTTTTTCTCGATTATTCCACAAAAGTAAATTGAAGATTACAAATCTGGTCGGATAGAACTGTTCTTAATATATTAGTTAATGTGTCTACTGCAACAATTTTGCGTTGTAGACTTTTTTCTTTAAAAACCGGTCATAAACATTTGTTTGTTACTGACAACTTAATGACAATTAGTGAAGTTGACATTGGCTTTGACGTATGTTGACGTTGGGCCTTACGAGGTGGGTCCAGTTGACTACGGAACCCTAAAAATTGGTTGCTTTAAAACTATGAAACAAATTTAGTCCAACAATCTCTCACACCATGCTGTGCAAAAAAACCGAATTAACTTTTAACCTTTACATATATACGTACCTATATAGACTTTTTATTCGTAATTTTTTGTTTCACTGCTTTGCGACTTTATTAATTACGATATTGGCGAATAACTGCTGATGACACGATTTAGTTTTTGGGCCGTGCATTTTTATTATATCTTTCCTATTCTTTTAACTTTACATGATATATTATATAATAAGTCACTACATTGATACCTATTTACACATTTATTTGAATACACGTGCATAATCCTATCATAATCATAATAATATTTATTATGATAGCGGGTATACCTATTGCCATCTACGAAGACGCGTGATTTTGTCAAAATTAGACATTAATGACATTGTAATAAGAACCACGGCACGCGTCATCGTGAATGACTCTACCTATACAAAATATAGTCTACATGCACAAATGCTCAGATACATTACACACACATTTAAACACAAACAATGATATTATGTATTAGTTATTACATTACTGCAGAGACCAATAAGTAAGCCATCCTGGACGAGTAGAAGTTTCTATGATACGAGGCCAGAATGGCGATTACCTACTGGTCGAAGCTTGTATAGTTTTTTTTTTAAAATGATGATGATGATGATGAATGGTTGATGGTGATGAAGATGAAGATGATTGTTAGTGATGATGATGATGACGGTCGTTGATAGTGATGATGATCCAGAATGCGTTACTTTCTACGACGTTTATGATGACATAATATAGCAACATTTCATACCATTTTTGAGAAAAAGTATTTAATAAGAGAGGCACCTATATAAATATAATTATATAGATAGATACATACTTAAATACATAGTAAACACCCAAGACCCGAGAACAAACATTCGTATTGTTCATACAAATATCTGCCCCGACACGGGAATCGAACCCGGGACCTCAAGCTTCGTAGTCAGGTTCTCTAATCACTAGGCCATCTGGTCGTCTAAACGTCTACTTATGTATGTATGTATATATGTATGTGTGTACGTATGTGTGCGTGCTGCTGCAATTGTTTTTTTTACTATGTTATCTACACACATGTTCTAACCCAGAGATCAGCTAACTGTATAATATCAGATTCTGAAACATTTACACATAAACTTTCGCATGTATCTATGTGTTGTGTAGTCGGTTCTCTGCCGTTTGGGCAAAATATTTTTCGCAAAAGTTTCATTTGGCTTATGTTTCATTTCCCAAGTACCTATCACTCCGCAACCATATTATTTTCGTAACTTTCATAAAACAAATCTAACCTAACCTACTGTGCTCTATAAAACCATAAGAAAATATTCTGAGAAAAATTTTTAGTTTCGGAATTTGATAAGTGGGAAAACAAAACAATTGCGAAATGAAATATTTGGGGAATAAATATGCGAAACGGCAGTACAGGATGTTTAGTATGGCATGGCAAAGCTTACGCTAACTGCGATTGTATCTAACGCGCTTCTCTCTTCGGTTGCCAAGAAACGTGTTCACTATACGCCATTACAATGCGAGCGCAATCAACAAAAATACGTTGACTAGTTCATAAAATGTTCAGTCTACTCGGTAATCTGTGCTTGCCAGTTGCGCTTTGCTTTGTGAAGAAAATCAAAACGACCAGTTTTAATATCTAAATAATATGCAACCTCGCTAAAACATTTAATTGGTATTATACCTTTCCAAACTTTTTGACTGGGCATAGTAAAGTTAGTAAAGTACTTTGACTTATTTGGTTATTCGATTCTCCTCTCGATTCTGAACACCTTTCGGGTTTTCAGCTATTTAATTAACACTTTGTACTAGCTTTGTACATTCGAAGACGGTTGAATAACCCATCCTTATGTTCCAGGATCCCCTGCGAGTCTTCACGAACAATATCGTGGTGAGATTCCACCCTGGCCTGGAGATGGATGGTGACGAAGTGATAACCATTGTGTGCCGATATCCACCACCCATTGTGCCGAAACCGTTCTTTAATCCGCTCATCAACATGTAAGTAATTAGTACCTTGGCGACCGAACTTTGCTGGGGCTAAAACTTGATAATAAGCGTTTTCCCAGAGATAAAACATGGCTAGATCGATTTGTCATTCCCGAAAACCCCCGTATACCAAATTTCATCGAAAACGTTGGAGTCGTTTCCGAGATTCTGATTATATATACAAGAATTGCTCGTTTAAAGGTGTTAGATAAAAGATAGATAGCTGAAAGTGTGTGTTTGTATGTTTGTGTGTTTATATGTTTGTCCGTCTTTCACGCCGAAATGGAGCGAGGGATCGACGTGATTTTTGGCATAGAGATAGTTTATGGGCCCGAGAGTGACATAGGCTACTTTTTATCCCGGAAACACACGGTTCCCGTGGGAACAGCGCGCGATAACCGAATTCCACGCGGGCGAAACCGCGGACAAAAGCTAGTAGATAGATATATATTATTATAGAGAGATAATTTTAACGCAATCAGCAAAACCCTTGGCCTAGTGGTGTGATCCTTGGTCTTTCAAGCAGAAGACTGTGAGTTCCAACTTGAGCTCATGTCTCTAAGTTTTTTGATGTTAATCGCGAGAATTGAAACGATGGATGCAAGTGGCGAGTCGTCATACATTGTGGCGTTCTAAGCGGGAGGCCTTGTTCAACAGTGGACGTCTTCTAGCTGATGATAAAGGTGATACCACTATCACATCGTAACATCACAATGAGAAATGATAAATGACTTGCAATAGTGCAATTTTCACTTGTAGTTACATCCTCGATTATTACCGAAGCCTGAACTGCTTTTTGGTTAATGAACATTCTCATTCCAGTCCGGAAAAGGGTCCACTGCCAGCCAAAGCCCCGCTAGCTGGCACCCATATCCTGATGATCATCTGCGCCATCCTGTTCCTGACGCTGCTTCTTCTGGGCTTAGGAGTGTCTTACCTCTGCCTGAGAAGACGCGCCTTACCAGCTCCCAGGAGATTGATAGATGACTCTTCGGCTTCTATAGTCAGCCGGGAGAGCATTCAAGGTACTGGCTTAAGTATCTTCAGATTTCTATAGGTTTGGAAAAGGTTTTGGCTAGTTTAGAAAACATGCTGAGTAATACGTTGCTTGCGACACTTTCGTCAATAGTCATCATCATCATCTCAGCCGTAGGACGTCCACTGTTGGACATAGGCCTGCCCCATAGACCGCCAGTTGCCTCGGTTGGAAGCGGCTTAATTTCATTATAAAATAAGGTTAATGAGGGTGGGTTGCTAATACGCGCCAAGCTTGGCAAGCGGGGCGGACAGAACAGATAACCGTTGGGGCAGAAAAGTCCTCGAGTGGCGACTGGAAACGGGAAGACGAAACGCTGGCAGGCCTCCCACTAGGTGGACTGAAGACATCGTGATGGCTGCAGGCAACCGTGATGCAAGTGGCGAGTTGACGTTGGCGTTTAAGGGGGAGGCCTTTTTTCAGCAGTGAGCGTCTTCCGGCTGATGATGATGAAGATGAGTATGGGAACGGATTATTCATTACATCTGTACCTGGGTCAACCCACTTTTATGTGCTGTTATGGCTGTGAAGATATGAGTGATACAATTTCATAGAAAAATGTTTGCAATGTTATCTTTTAGCATGCTAAGGAGATGAACCATGAAGAAATTGCCTTTAAACTGTCGCAACTGCCAAATTTTATGTGGTTTTGTAAAGCATAAATCATACTTTTAATAAGTGAGTCAGTGAGTCAGTGATGATGTCCGCGTAGAACTAAGGTTACCAACATAGCCCGAAGAATTGCGAAACTGAAGTGGCAGTGGGCGGGGCACATTTCTCGCAGGTCAGAAGGTTCTCTAATGGCGTCCGCGGACCGGAAGACGGGCTATCGGTAGGCCTCCAACAAGATGGAGCGACGACCTGGTTAAGATCGCGGGATCGCGGTGGACGCGGAAAGCACAAGGCCGGTCTGAGTGGAGAGCCATGGAGGAGGCCTATGTCTAGCAGTAGACGTCTTTCGGCTGACATGATGAATAAGTGACTCAAGGGGACGTTACCATGGCAATAAGCTACACTAAAAAGTTGTTTGACTCACCTGCTGTTCTCCACAGAAGTGAAAATCCCCCGAGCCCATCCCGTGTATCCGGTGGCAGCCGAAGCTGAGAGCGCAAGCGTCGCTTCCGACACGATTCCTTCCGACTATCCTTCCGAGACGCCGAGCGAAGCCGAGCACGCGCATACCAACCAGGCGTTCATGATTGACGAGTCGTACCAAAGTGAGGGTAAGTGGGGCTCGTGGTCTTAAATCTTACCAGAGGCATTATTGAATCACAATCGTTTTCACCACTTCTTTCTGTCGCACGGTGTAAGACGAGGGTAGAGAGAGATGGCGAATGGGATCGCGAATGTCAGACAATACGGGCTCTGGATGGATTCACACTAAGAACTTAGAATGAGGGCTAAAAGACAGGCGATATGTCGTGTCGTGAGGTTTTTTGACGTTACGGTTTTGCTTGATAATTACATGCTAATTACTAAATGAGCTGATTGCAAGCAACACCGTAACGTCAAAAAAACCTCACGATGCTAACGCCATCTAGCGATATTTCGCCTGTCTTTTAGCCCTCATTGTTTTTTGATGCGAGGGGCACTGCCTCTCTTGGTTTTCTTGACAGGAGATGTCGCTAGATGGCGTTAGTATTGTGAGATCTGTTTGACGGTATGAATAAATACCGCTCTAACATTCCCGACCTGATAAATACCGGCATGATAATCGGAAGCCAATAATTACCGAAATGTTTTTCCCGTCCCGTTTGTGTTAGGTTCAATTGTGACCACAATACGCGAGCCGAGTGAGCGTAGCGAGCGTGCCGCGGCAGCGGCCGGCGAAGCGCCAGGACCAAATTAAGTTATTTTCTACTAAATTTATTTATATTCCGTGTGCACGATAAACAGGGTTGGTATTGACATGCCGGTAATTATCTGGTCGGTATTTATCAGGTCAAGAATGATCACCGCGGTACGATGTATACCGGGCTGATATTTAGTGGCATGGCATTCAATGAGCGTATACACGAAAAACAGGGTCGGTATTTCCATGTCGGTATTGAACGGGCCGGTAAAGACTGTCACCCATCCTAGCTACGCCCTGACCTAACACCACTAAAACACTAACAGGGTACGGTGAGACCCGCGAGACCAGCGCAGCTAATGCTCGCATGCACGCAGCGGCGCCGCCGGCGTTCGACGTGCGCGTGCGCGTTCAGCGGCCGCCTGCGCCGCCGTCGCCGCCGTCCACCATCACCGCCACCGAGACTGACGGAGGCAGCATCAGGTGAGAACGAGAGGGATAGATAATGCTAGTGGCTTAGCGTGGGGATCAGCCGCCCGGGGCGGAAGAAAACTTTTCACCTCTCATTCAGAAAAGTAACTTTTCCTCCCTGACGAGAGGGAGCAAAGTGCAATTTTTCTGTTCAAGGCTTTTCTTTTTCAAGGGTTCTATTGTAGAATCCTTCGCTACATTCTGGATTCAATGTACCGCCCTCGCCGTAAATACACCATTTGCTTCCTTGTGACACAAATTATCATTGTATCATGCCGGTAAAGAAAATATGGATTTTCTGGTCAAACTGGTGATTTTTTTCACGAAACATTTTAGATAGAATCAGTTTTATAGAGTTCCGGATCTCAGAAGAAAAAAAAAACGGAATCCTTGATCACGCTGTTGTCCGGCCCTTTTCTCTGGAACGCGTGGAGATATTAGGGACATCAAGATATTGTAAACTGTGTTCATAAACTGTTCATCTTCTACATCAGGCAAATGACACTACTAGAGGAACATGAGCGCCAGGAGTCCGTCCGCACGGTATCACCCGCGGCCCTCCCCCTGCCGGCAAGGCAAGCCCACTTGCCCCCGCCCGCGCGCCCGCCCCGCCCTGCCGCCCTCTACTCGCAGGTCAGCCGGGAGAGACAGGTACCAGGAGGACATAAGCTAGACGGTGGACTGGCTAAACGAGTAACTTCCGAACTCTCTTGTATCTCAATATGTTTTAGGCTGGGTTTACGATAGTTTTAGTAGCAATCGGCGCTCACTAGTTAGAGGTGGCGACAATGTCACTCAGGGTCTGTTTCAGCACTCATTGAAATGTGATTGATAAAGATAAATGTGATGCTGTCTCGGTTTATTCGGACAAAACAAACAGAGACGGCGTCACATTTATCTGTCACATAAAATTATTCAATTAGATATGAATAAGTCCTTAAACCAGCCTTATTGGTAGCCTTACGAGGTTTGTAAAATTCCATAACATCACCAGGAGGTTAGGAGTTGACGAGGTTCGAAATGAAAAGGAAATGGCTGAGCATGGGTTACGTGGTCACTTGGCCGTAATCCTAACACAAAAGTTCTCTAAATAGTCTACCAGGAGATCATATGTGACTAGGAGTTAGGTAAAAAAGCACGTCAAAAGGTGTTATATTATTAGAGACTGAGTATTAACCGGTGAATTGTTATTAAGTAATAACGAGTATGTGCACATTCAAAATTACCTCTCATTAATTGGCATTTCATAAATCGCACATTAACTAAAATAAATTAATTTTGAGGACTCATGAACACGATCCCAAACTGCATTGAAATTACCATAATATAGTGTTTTAAATATATGTGACTCTCACCCATACATAACTAATATATATTAGGACTTAATCACTTCTATATTTATTGCCTAAATTGCAGGACAAAGTGTCAATTAAAAATAATATTCTTTGTATTGAAAAGTAGGTATGAGACTATTCCTAGACTGTTACGGTCATGGTATGATACGGTTGGTAGAGACCTTAATTATAATACGCCGGCTGGTACAGGAAATTTATTTGTGGGTAGTCCGATAATCGCGTGCCTAAACGAGTACGTGATATCCTAATCATCTCGTGACCATGACCCCTGCAATGTGGGCGAAACGAGGTGTTTTAGCAATAAATATATGTTGTAGTTAAGTCTCGAACTATGTTAGTTATCATAAAAATATTAACAGTAACAATGTTATCATTTGAGTGTTTTGATTTGACCGTGATTTGTGTACAGTCAATCGTTTGATTCTTGACCCACCGTAGAACGTTTTCACAGTAAGTGTCATATACATAAAGAATTTCTTTGTCAAGCAATGCGATGTCGCTGTGACTTATACGAAGAAAAGGTTCCACAGTCGGTCACTCACGATTCAGTTGGTCTTACACTGATTAGTGACGTGGAAAAATTACAGGTCAGTTTTATACTAGGTATACTGTGTGGGAAAAATAAGAACTGACCCGTTATTTTTGCACGTTAGTGTATTAGGCGCAGTTTATACTTAAGAGCTTTAAAAAAAATGTTGACTAAAGTAATTCTCTTCGGCAATTTTCGGTTTCCGAATTCATGAATATGTAAGTAACGGTACCGTGTTTGTACACGTGGTCTGTTCCCAAGAGCCCCCTTACGGGCGGCCCCCACCTCACGGGGTCCCACTCCACGGGGCTCCAGCCTTATGGGGCCTTAAGCCACGGGGCCGCCGCCAAATGGGGCCCGATCCCACGGGGCCTCAACATCGCGAGGCCCCCACCTCACGGGGTCCCACTCCACGGGGCTCCAGCCTTATGGGGCCTTAAGCCACGGGGCCGCCGCCAAATGGGGCCCGATCCCACGGGGCCTCAACATCGCGAGGCCCCCACCTCACGGGGCCCCCAAAGTCAGATAAAGAAAATGGAAGAGGTATGAATTCGGAAGCACGAGTAATTTTGCGGAAACGCATAGATTTTCATTTTATTTAAATATAAACTTCGCCCTTCGTTCCAACTGATTCACTAATTCTGTGTTTGGATTTGTGTGTGTTAATATTATTCACTTGAAGTTTTTAGTGACAAAGTTGCTATTAACTGTTGGATAAACATAACAAATATTAAAAAAATGTCACAAATCCAGTTATCATTCGTCTTTAAGGGCTTTTTCACTACTCTCTGTTTATATCCAGATATGTACTTTATCTGTCAGATATATATTTACTCAGGTATCTATTTAAAAACATGAGGAGCTTAACGGTGGAAAATTCAATTTACATTAACTATTACATTGAAATTTACCATGAGATTTTGCTAATTATACGATAGAGGAAATATTTTATCTTACGTAGAAATTCGATGTTGTGAGTGAAATTCCTAATCAGCACTGGGCTTGCGTGGGAACTGCAGCCAAAGCATGTATACAGGCTGTAATCGTTAAGTGTGCCCAGGCGAAAATTCAATAACTATAACAGATATCAAAAAACTGTGAACTGATGAGTAAAACATCATTGACTTTTTTATAAAAAAAAAAATATTACTTTGTTTGTTAGGTTATTAAATAGTTTCCTTAAATATCAGTACTAAGCTTATAAATAACCTTTTCACACCTCTCCTTCAGAAAAGTAACTTTTCCTCCCTGACGAGTGGGAGCAAAGTGCAACTTTTCTGTTCAAGGCTTTTAAGTGTTTTATTGCAAATGACATTTTTTAAGTTGATAATTGTAAAGCCACGCCGTTTTCTATGCTGGTGTTCTAATAATAATAATTTCAATTTATTTTCATTATAATTTACAATTATTTTTTCGGTGTGAAAAGTTGTACGACCACTCGGGAGCAAAATTATCTTCATCTTGGGCGTTAACACTTGAATCCCTCATTACGCTCAGGTGAATCCTTCGCTAGGATTCTGTATTTCGCTACATTTGGATTCGCCCTCGCCGTAAATACACCATTTGCTCCCTTGTGACACAAATAACTATTTAAAATAAGGAAACTAAAACCTTTCTACTAATCTCGTACTAAATGTATGGGAGTGTTTGATGTCAAATATGGATACCTATTTCTCTTTTTTTTAAAAAGTCAATGATATCATTATACTCATCAGGCAAGTACCTACTTTCGAAACCAGTTCACAGTTTTTCATATCTGTTATAGTTGTTGAATAATCCCTGGGCACACTTAACGATTACAACCTGTATGGCTTAGGCTGAGATGATGAGCATGTTACTTAGTTCCACTTATTTTATGTGGAAAGTGACAGTGGTTCCGTGTCTATTTAATCCACATTCAATCGAATAAAATAATCAGAAGCAGCATTAAAATTGTATCTGTACGTAAAATATCA
>NC_133472.1:5025294-5154822 GCF_025370935.1 Choristoneura fumiferana | reverse complement strand
TGATAGCAGAGCCTTTTAAGCTCATAGAAAATGTACGCAATGTGAGATCATCATGAAAAAATATGATTTTCAGATTTCTTATTTATTGTGCTATAAGAGCTACCTTTATGCAAAATTCAAAGTATCTAGGACAGCCGGCAGTGCGCTATAAACTTTTTCTGTTAAGGCGATTTGTATGAAAACACCTTTTTAATGACTGTAGCTTTTGATTGCCTTGACTTAGAAGTTTGAATTTTTCAACAGCTTTCGAGACTATTGACCTGAGTTTAGGGTTTTCATTTCAACTCGATACCATACTCCGCTAAAGGGTCCGCATAAAGGGTCTTGACAGACAGACGGACGGACGGACAGCAAATCCTATAAAAGTTCAATGTGTTTCCTCCTGAAGAAACGGAACCCTAAAAACATTTGTTCCGGCGCTTTTCAAATACGACCTATTTACTTGAAAATATATGGGGGATGAAAGTTCTACGGAATTCCAAACAAATTTACATAAAGTATATTTATCGGACCTATGTGTAGCTAAAATGCCGTCTTATTAATAATCATATCCTCCTAACTTACAATAAAGGACGTACTAAGGTGTCAAGAGTTCACTATGAAGAATTAGTCCTTTTGTGCTGGCCGGCGGTAGAATACACAGTCGTTTTGCTAAAATGGCTACTACCCGCAAAATATTTTAGTGTTTTACATAAAGAACATGGATGGATGGAAGAACAAAAATGGTTATTTTCAGTAAACCGTAGAGTTTCTATGTGCTATTATGCGCCAGAATGTATCCTAAATAAATTAAATACTTCCCAAAGTTACTTTCCACGCGGACAAAGTCGCGGGCAAAAGCTAGTTATATAATAAGTCACTACACATTGATACCTATTTACACATTTATTTGAATACACGTGCATAATCTTATCTAATATATCCCATTAATATGTTTATATTTAGACATTAATGACATTGTAATAAGAACCACGGCACACGTCATCATGAATGACTCCTACCTATACAAAATATAGTCCTACATCCACAAATGCTCAGATACATTACACACACATTTAAACACAAAACAATGATATTATGTATTAGTTATTACTTAATAATGACAGAGACCAATAAGTAAGACATCCTGGACGAGTAGAAGGTTTCTATGATTGTATGATGTCGAAGCTTGTATAGTTTTTTTTCAAAAATAATGATGTGTTGATGAATGGTTGATGGTGATGAAGATGAAGATGATTGTTAGGTGATGATGATGATGACGTCGTGTTGATAGTGATGATGATCCAGAATGCGTTACTTTCTACGACGTTTATGATGAGCATAATATAGCAACATTTCATACCATTTTGTGAGAAAAAGTATTTAATAAGATAAGAGACACCTATATATAAATATAATTATAGTAAACACCCAAGACCCGAGAACAAAACATTCGTATTGTTCATACAATATCGACCCTATGAATCCGAACCCCACGGGAAACGAACCCGGGAACTCACAGTTCGTAAGGTCAGCAGTTCTCTAATCACTAGGCCATCTGGTCGTCTAAACGTCTACTTATGTATGTATGTATATGTGTGTACGTATGTGTGCATGCTGCTGCAATTGTTTTTTTACTATGTTATCTACAACACATGTTCTAAGCCCAGAGATCAGCTCGGTGAATATTCGAGCGTTTGTTACCGCCGTCATTGTTCTCAACACTTATTTAATCAGTTTTTTAAGAAATAGGTACAACGAACATCAACATCCGACACAATATTGATGAATGTTGACACATGTCGATGTTTATTGTACCTATTTCTTAAGAAATCTGATTAAAAAAGAGTTGAGACACAATGACTGCAGATTACAAACGCCGAATATTCACCCATACTAAACTGTATAATATTCAGATTCTGAAACATTTACCACATAAACTTTCGCATGTAATCTATGTGTTGTGTAGTCGGAATCTCTGCCGTTTGGGCAAAATATATTTTTCGCAAAAAGTTTCATTTCAAGTACCTTCACACCGCAACCATATTATTTTCGTAACTTTCATAAAACAAACCTAACCCAACCTACTGTGCTCTATAAAACCATAAGAAAATATTCTGAGAAAAATTTTAGTTTCGGAATTTGATAAATGGAAAAAGAAAACAATTGCGAATGAAATATTTGGGAGAATAAATATGCGAAACGGCAGTACAGGATGTTTAGTATGGCATGGCTAAAAGCTTAAAGCTAACTGCGATGTGTTTATATTCGAATGATTGTATCTAACGCGCTTCTCTCTTCGGTTGCCAAGAAAACGTGTTCACTATACGCCATTGCAATGCGAGTGCAATCGACAAAATAATACGTTGATTAGTTCATAAAATGTTCAGTTCTACTCGGTAAATCTGTGCTTGCTAGTTGCGCTTTGCTTTGTGATGAAGAAGTCAAAAATGACCAGTTTAACCCCCTTATTCATAAACTAACACAAGCCTATGTTAACTAACAAATGCTTTGTCCCTTTCTAATCAAAATACAAAATGTCGAAGTGTACAGATAAGGACAAACGAATTTTAGCGGCAATTTTAACTAAAATAGGTTTGATTGTCGTTGATAGTGAATAAGGCTGTTAATATCTAAATAATATGCAACATCGCTAAAACATTTAATTGGTATTATACCTTTCCAAACTTTTTGACTGGGCATTAGTAAAGTTAGTAAAGTACTTTGACTTATTTGGTTTTTCGATTCTCTTCTCTCGATTCTGAACACCTTTCGGGTTTTCAGCTATTTAATAACACTTTGTACTAGCTTTGTATATCGAAGACCGTGTTGAATAACCCATCCTTATGTTCCAGGATCCCCTGCGAGTCTTCACGAACAATATCGTGGTGAGATTTCCACCCTGGCCTGGAGATGGATGGTGACGAAGTGATAACCATTGTGTGCCGATATCCACCACCCATTGTGCCGAAACCGTTCTTTAATCCGCTCATCAACATGTAAGTAATTAGTACCTTGGCGACCGAACTTTGCTGGGGCTAAAACTTGATAATAAACGTTTTCCCAGAGATAAAACATGGCTAGATCGATTTGTCATTCCCGAAAACCCCCGTATACCAAAATTTCATCGAAAACGTTGGAGTCGTTTCCGAGATTCTGATTATATATACAAGAATTGCTCGTTTAAAGGTGTAATATAAAAGATAGATAGCTGAAAGTGTGTGTGTTTGTATGTTTGTGTGTTATATGTTTGGTCCCTCTTTCACGCCGAAATGGAGCGAGGGATCGACGTGATTTTTGGCATAGAGATAGTTTATGGGCCCGAGAGTGACATAGGCTACTTTTTATCCCGGAAACACACACGGTTCCCGTGGGAACAGCGCGCGATAACCGAATTCCACGCGGGGCGAAACCGCGGACAAAAGCTAGTAGATAGATATATATTATTATAGAGAGATAATTTTAACGCAATCAGCAAAAACCCTTGGCCTAGTGGTGTGGATCCTTGGTCTTTCAAGCAGAAGACTGTGAGTTCCAACTTGAGCTCATGTCTCTAAGTTTTTTGATGTTAATCGCGAGGGTTGCAAAGATGGATGCAAGTGGCGAGTCGTCATACATTGTGGCGTTCTAAGCGGGAGGCCTTGTTCAACAGTGGACGTCTTCTAGCTGACGATAAAGGTGATACCACTATCACATCGTAACATCACACATGAGAAATGATAAATGACTTGCAATAGTGCAATTTTCACTTGTAGTTACATTCTCGATTATTACCGAAGCCTGAACTGCTTTTTGGTTAATGATGAACATCTCATTCCAGTCCGGAAAAGGGTCCACTGCCAGCCAAAGCCCCGCTAGCTGGCACCCATATCCTGATGATCATCTGCGCCATCCTGTTCCTGACGCTGCTTTCTTCTGGGCTTAGGAGTGTCTTACCTCTGCCTGAGAAGACGCGCCTTACCAGCTCCCAGGAGATGATAGATGACTCTTCGGCTTCTATAGTCAGCCGGGAGAGCATTCAAAGGTACTGGCTTAAGTATCTTCAGATTTCTATAGGTTTGGAAAAGGTTTGGCTAGTTTAGAAAACATGCTGAGTTAATACGTTGCTTGCGCGACAGTTTCGTCAATAGTCATCATCATCATCTCAGCCGTAGGACGTCCACTGCTGGACATAGGCCTGCCCCATTGACCGCCAGTTGCCTCGGTTGGAAGCGACTTAATTTCATTATAAAATAAGGTAATGAGGGTGAGTTGCTAATACGCGCCAAGCTTGGCAAGCGGGGCGGACAGAGAACAGATAACCGTTGGGGCAGAAAAGTCATCGAGTGGCGACTAGAAACGGAAAACGAAAAACGCTGGCAGGCCTCTACTAGGTGGACTGAAGACATCGTGATGGCTGCAGGCAACCGTGATGCAAGTGGCGAGTTGACGTTGGCGTTTAAGGGGAGGCCTTTGTTCAGCAGTGTCTTCCGGCTGATGATGTGATGATGAGATGATGAAGATGAGTATGGGAACGGATTATTCATTACATCTGTACCTGGGTCAACCCACTTTTATGTGCTGTTATGTCTGTGAAGATATGAGTGATACAATTTCATAGAAAAATGTTTGCAATGTTATCTTTTAGCATGCTAAGGAGATGAACCATGAAGAAATTGCCTTTAAACTGTCGCAACTGCCAAATTTTATGTGGTTTTGTAAAGCATAAATCATACTTTTAATAAGTGAGTCAGTGAGTCAGTGATGATGTCCGCGTAGAACTAAGGTTACCAACATAGCCCGAAGAATTGCGAAACTGAAGTGGCAGTGGGCGGGGCACATTTCTCGCAGGTCAGAAGGTTCTCTAATGGCGTCCGCGGACCGGGAGACGAGCTATCGGTAGGCCTCCAACAAGATGGAGCGACGACCTGGTTAAGATCGCGGGATCGCGGTGGACGCGGAAAGCACAAGGCCGGTCTGAGTGGAGAGGCATGGAGGAGGCCTATGTCTAGCAGTAGACGTATTTCGGCTGACATGATGAATAAGTGACTCAAGGGGACGTTACCATGGCAATAAGCTATACTAAAAAGTTGTTTGACTCACCTGCTGTTCTCCACAGAAGTGAAAATCCCCCGAGCCCATCCCGTGTATCCGGTGGCAGCCGAAGCTGAGAGCGCAAGCGTCGCTTCCGACACGATTCCTTCCGACTATCCTTCCGAGACGCCGAGCGAAGCCGAGCACGCGCATACCAACCAGGCGTTCATGATTGACGAGTCGTACCAAAGTGAGGGTAAGTGGGGCTCGTGGTCTTAAATCTTACTAGAGGCATTATTGAATCACAATCGTTTTCACCACTTCTTTCTGTCGCACGGTGTAAGACGAGGGTAGAGAGATATGGCGAATGTGATCGCGAATGTCAGACAATACGGGCTCTGGATGGATTCACACTAAGAACTTAGAATGAGGGCTAAAAGACAGGCGATATGTCGTGTCGTGAGGTTTTTTGACGTTACGGTTTTGCTTGATAATTACATGCTAATTACTAAATGAGCTGATTGCAAGCAACACCGTAACGTCAAAAAACCTCACGATGCTAACGCCATCTAGCGATATTCGCCAGTCCTTTAGCCCTCATTGTTTTTTGATGCGAGGGGCACTGCCTCTCTTGGTTTTCTTGACAGGAGATGTCGCTAGATGGCGTTAGTATCGTGAGGTCTGTTTGACGGTATGAATAAATACCGCTCTAACATTCCCGACCTGATAAATACCGGCATGAAAATCGGAAGTCAATAATTCCGACATGTTTTTCCCGTCCCGTTTGTGTTAGGTTATGTTAGGTTCAATTGTGGCCACAATACGCGAGCCGAGTGAGCGTAGCGAGCGTGCCGCGGCCGCGGCCGGCGAAGCGCCAGGACCAAATTAAGTTATTTTCTACTAAATTTATTTATATTCCGTGTGCACGATAAACAGGGTTGGTATTGACATGCCGGTAATTATCGGGTCGGTATTTATCAGGTCAAGAATGATCACCGCGGTACGATGTATACCGGGCTGATATTTAGTGGCATGGCATTCAATGAGCGTATACACGAAAAACAGGGTCGGTATTTCCATGTCGGTATTGAACGGGCCGGTAAAGACTGTCACCCATCCTAGCTACGCCCTGACCTAACACCACTAAAACACTAACAGGGTACGGTGAGACCCGCGAGACCAGCGCAGCTAATGCTCGCATGCACGCAGCGGCGCCGCCGGCGTTCGACGTGCGCGTGCGCGTCCAGCGGCCGCCTGCGCCGCCGTCGCCGCCGTCCACCATCACCGCCACCGAGACTGACGGAGGCAGCATCAGGTGAGAACGAGAGGGATAGATAATGCTAGTGGCTTAGCGTGGGGATCAGCCGCCCGGGCGGAAGAAAACTTTTCACCTCTCATTCAGAAAAGTAACTTTTCCTCCCTGACGAGAGGGAGCAAAGTGCAATTTTTCTGTTCAAGGCTTTTCTTTTTCAAGGGTTCTATTGTAGAATCCTTCGCTACATTCTGGATTCAATGTACCACCCTCGCCGTAAATACACCATTTGCTTCCTTGTGACACAAATCATGTATCATGCCGGTAAAGAAAATATGGATTTTCTGATCAAACTGGTGATATTTTTCACGAAAAATTTTAGATAGAATCAGTTTTATAGAGTTCCGGATCTTAGAAGAAAAAAAAAACGGAATCCTTGATCACGCTGTTGTCCGGCCCTTTTCTCTGGAACGCGTGGAGATATTAGGGACATCAAGATATTGTAAACTGTGTTCATAAACTGTTCATCTTTTACATCAGGCAAATGACACTACTAGAGGAACATGAGCGCCAGGAGTCCGTCCGCACGGTATCACCCGCGGCCCTCCCCCTGCCGGCAAGGCAAGCCCACTTGCCCCCGCCCGCGCGCCCGCCCCGCCCTGCCGCCCTCTACTCGCAGGTCAGCCGGGAGAGACAGGTACCAGGAGGACATAAGCTAGACGGTAGACTGGCTAAACGAGTAACTTCCGCACTCTCTTGTATCTCAATATCTTTTAGGCTGGGTTTACGATAGTTTTAGTAGCAATCGGCGCTCACAGGTTAGCGGTGCCGACAATGTCACTCAGGGTCTGTTTCAGCACTCATTGAAATGTGATTGGTAAAGATAAATGTGATGCTGTTCGGTTTATTCGGACAAAACAAACAGAGACGGTGTCACATTTATCTGTCACATAAAATTATTCAATTAGATATGAATAAGTCCTTAAACCAGCCTTATTGGTAGCCGCACGATGTTTGTAAAATTCCATAACATCACCAGGAGGTTAGGAGTTGACGAGGTTCGAAATGAAATGGAAATGGCTGAGCATTGGTTACGTGGTCAGTTCAGGTCAGGTCAGTTCTCTAAATAGTCTACATATTAGTACCAGGAGATCATATGTGACTAGGAGTTAGGTAAAAAAGCACGTCAGAAGGTGTTATATTATTAGAGACTGAGTATTAACCGGTGAATTGTTATTAAGTAATAACGAGTATGTGCACATTCAAAATTACCTCTCATTAATTGGCATTTCATAAATCGCACATTAACTAAAATAAATTAATTTTGAGGACTCATGAACACGATCCCAAACTGCATTGAAATTACCATAATATAGTGTTTTAAATATATGTGACTCTCACCCATACATAACTAATATATATTAGGACTTAATCACTTCTATATTTATTGCCTAAATTGCACGACAAAGTGCCAATCAAAAATAATATTCTTTGTATTGAAAAGTAGGTATGAGACTATTCCTAGACTGTTACGGTCATGGTATGATACGGTTGGTAGAGACCTTAATTATAATACGCCGGCTGGTACAGGAAATTTATTTGTGGGTAGTCCGAAAATCGCGTGCCTAAACGAGTACGTGATATCCTAACCATCTCGTGACCATGACCCCTGCAATGTGGGCGAAACGAGGTGTTTTAGCAATAAATATATGTTGTAGTTAAGTCTCGAACTATGTTAGTTATCATAAAAATATTAACAGTAACAATGTTTTCATTTGAGTGTTTTGATTTGACTGTGATTTGTGTACAGTCGAATCGTTTGATTCCTGACCCACCGTAGAACGTTTTCACAGTAAGTGTCATATACATAAAGAATTTCTTTGTCAAGCAATGCGATGTCGCTATGACTTATACGAAGAAAAGGTTCCACAGTCGGTCACTCACGATTCAGTTGGTCCTACACTGATTAGTGACGCGGAAAAATGACAGATCAGTTTCATACTAGGGGTCTAGGGGGTTTCTTTTATACTGTGTGGGAAAAATAAGAACTGACCCGTTATTTTTGCACGTTAGTGTATTAGGCGCAGTTTATACTTAAGAGCTTTAAAAAAAATGTTGACTAAAGTAATTCTCTTCGGCAATTTTCGGTTTCCGAATTCATGAATATGTAAGTAACGGTACCGTGTTTGTACACGTGGTCTGTTCCCAAGAGCCCCCTTACGGGCGGCCCCCACCTCACGGGGTCCCACTCCACGGGGCTCCAGCCTTATGGGGCCTTAAGCCACGGGGCCGCCGCCAAATGGGGCCCGATCCCACGGGGCCTCAACATCGCGAGGCCCCCACCTCACGGGGTCCCACTCCACGGGGCTCCAGCCTTATGGGGCCTTAAGCCACGGGGCCGCCGCCAAATGGGGCCCGATCCCACGGGGCCTCAACATCACGAGGCCCCCACCTCACGGGGCCCCCAAAGTCAGATAAAGAAAATGGAAGAGGTATGAATTCGGAAGCACGAGTAATTTTGCGGAAACGCACAGATTTTCATTTTATTTAAATATAAACTTCGCCCTTCGTTCCAACTGATTCACTAATTCTGTGTTTGGATTTGTGTGTGTTAATATTATTCACTTGAAGTTTTTAGTGACAAAGTTGCTATTAACTGTTGGATAAACATAACAAATATTAAAAAAATGTCACTTGGATACATAATCCAGTTATCATTCGTCTTTAAGGGCTTTTTCACTACTCTCTGTTTATATCCAGATATGTACTTTATCTGTCAGATATATATTTACTCAGGTATCTATTTAAAAATATGAGGAGCTTAACGGTGGAAAATTCAATTTACATTAACTATTACATTGAAATTTACCATGAGATTTTGCTAATTATACGATAGAGGAAATATTTTATCTTACGTAGAAATTCGATGTTGTGAGTGAAATTCCTAATCAGCACTGGGCTTGCGTGGGAACTGCAGCCAAAGCATGTATACAGGCTGTAATCGTTAAGTGTGCCCAGGCGAAAATTCAATAACTATAACAGATATCAAAAAACTGTGAACTGATGAGTAAAACATCATTGACTTTTTTATTAAAAAAAAAATATTACTTTGTTTGTTAGGTTATTAAATAGTTTCCTTAAATATCAGTACTAAGCTTATAAAATAACCTTTTCACACCTCTCCTTCAGAAAAGTAACTTTTCCTCCCTGACGAGAGGGAGCAAAGTGCAACTTTTCTGTTCAAGGCTTTTCTAAGTGTTTTATTGCAAATGACATTTTTCGAAGTTGATAATTGTAAAGCCACGCCGTTTTCTATGCTGGTTGTTCTATAATAATATTTTTTTCATGTTTCTTAATGCTCGGTCTTGGTGTGAAAAGTTGTACGAGCCACTCGGGAGCAAAATTATTTTCATCTTGGGCGTTAACACTTGAATCCCTCATTACGCTCAGGATTCTACTTTAGAATCCCTCGCTACGCTCAGGATTCTATTGTAGAATCCTTCGCTACATTCTGGATTCAATTTACGCCCTCGCCGTAAATACACCATTTTGCTCCCTTGTGACACAAATAACTATTTAAAATAAGGAAACTAAAACCTTTCTACTAATCTCGTACTAAATGTATGGGAGTGTTTGATGTCAAAATTATGGATACCTATTTCTCTTTTTATTTGTAAAAAGTCAATGATGTCATTATACTCATCAGGCAACGTACCTACTTTCGATATCAGTTCACAGTTTTTTCATATCTGTTATAGTTGTTGAATAATCGCCTGGGCACACTTAACGATTACAGCCTGTATAGGCTTAGGCTGAGATGATGAGCATGTTACTTAGTTCCACTTATTTTATGTGGAAAGTGACAGTGGTTCCGTGTCTATTTAATCCACATTCAATCGAATAAAATAATCAAAAGCAGCATCATAAATTATATCTGTTACGTAAAATATCAGCAACCTATCAGAGAAAAGTGAAACAGCCTGTAATATTTTTGGGAAAATCGCAACAAATAAATTAAAAAAAAAATGTCATTTTGATGACGTCTCAAATCTCGAAACGCCATCCAAAACGAACCTGTTAACGTCGTCTTTAAATCATTCGACCATTCATACCGCACCTCATTCTAACATCAACCAATCACAACTAACCAGGAGTGGTCGCGGCGCCCGCGCTCCATCGTGTCACTTAACACTGAGATGACGGACACACACTCAGTCACCGAGGTCACTGACCGGTCACACGCCAGGATGTTCCATATTAAGGTAAGACCATAGTCTCTATGTCCAAACACATCGAAACCAAAAATAATGGACACTTAAGTAATTCTATCCGGCAACTTTCCGTTTCCGAATTCACGAACAAGTAAGTAATCGGTACCGTCTTTGTTATAAGAGTACACGGGGTCTGTGCACAAGACCCCCTACGAGCCCCCACTTCACGGGGTCCCGTCTGTAGGTCTAACTAACCTAACCAATAAACGTAACCTAACCAACAAAATAAATTATTGTCGAGCTAGCGCGTCTGCAATCTTTTTAACTTTTAAATTTCTCGTCTCTCGCTGACCATAAACTATGCACTTAGCCTTCTGATATGTAAGGAATAATGTAGACTTTTACTTCTTTTACGGACATTTTTGAGAAAAATAACATTTCCAATGAGGGCTATCGTTTTTTGTCCCACTAGATGGCGCACTGTTGCGTGAGGTTTTTAAGTATGGCTTTGAAAGTCTGTTATTACGGGCGTGAAAACAAAGTTTAGATTAAAATCATATTTAATACACCTTAAAACCGTACCATATAAATATCGAGCATGCCACAGCGTTGCATAGTCCCCGTTTTGTTCGGAAAAAAGGGAGGACAAAGGTTTCCGAAAGACAAAACTGTCTCAAAACACAGATATTCATTGCCCCGGAACGCATATTTGCCATAATTAATTTCAGATATTGCAAAATATTCACAAAATTATACTAATTATAAATAAACCCGCGTAGCTCACTCAAAAACTATGAGATTTGACATTTAGGAGACCTCACGCTACACTAGCGCTTCTAGTGGCGAATTCATACGTGATAGCCCTCAATTACCTATGTTACTCTTAACAGCCTACTCTGCCTTATGGTTAATGACCCCCTGATAAAAAGCATCGTGATTTAGAAATAACAATATTGAATTGATACAATTACCTACTTTACTCTTAACAGCCTACTCTGCCTTATGGTTAATCTCACCCTGATCAAAAGCATCGTGATTTAGAAAAAACAATAATGAATTGATACAATTACCTACTTTACTCACCCGCGACCTTATGATAGCTAAGTTTATGCAAGAAATGTGTGTTTCAGTTCCTAGAAGACACACAAATCACACTAAACCATCTATCAGCACCACACTACACTGACGCGTTCGGACTCTACCATGCTCATCTTCAGAGCATCACAACCGTTCACCATGCTACCAGATGTTGAGTTCGAAACATGTCAGTGTAGTGTGGTGGTGGTAATAGATGGGTTTGTTGGATTTGTGTGTGTTCTTATAGTGTGGAGGTGGAGGAACTGCCTGAACACACATTTCTTGCATAAACGTAGCTATCATAAGGTTGCGGGTAAGCAAAGTAATTGTTTCAGTTCATTGATATGGATCTCTGCAAAGTAGGTAGTGCCTGATTAAGGGGCTGGTTTCACCATCCATTGATTAGCGTAAACCGACGGTTAAATGTGATGCCGTCTCCGTCTATTCGAACAAAACAAATAGAGACGGCATCACACCTAACCGCCAGTTAACACTAATCAATGGATGGTGAAACAGCCCCATAAATTAAGAAAACAAAAAGAATGGGCTATAATGTCAACTTCATTTTGCGTTGGGGTTGCCATTGTTACTATTGGTGATTGCAGAAACCACCACCACCGCCTGTGATGAGCGAGCGTCTGGAGACTGAGGAGCATGAGCTGCTGCTGGAGAGCCTGGAACCCATCCCGGAGACTCCTATCCTGCCAGCCAGGTAAGAAACTAAAAAGCAACAGTGGAAACATTTGTTCAATTACTATGTACCTTTTATTGTTCAAGCATTACTATTATATATTTTTTTTAAGTTTTATTGATCTAATTTCATTGATTTTTAGTTTTATATAAATAAAAAAATATTTAAAAAAATATGTACTTAGAAACTTTTTTGTTGATTGATTGCCTTGGTCTCAGACGAAGATTTTACTTTATGCACTAGAGCATAAAAAGTCATTTTAAATATGTCGCCTAGATCCAGCATAAACACGAACTTTACAAAAAAACTTATTGTATTGAAGATACCATTGTGTTACCGCAGAAAACCGGAGATAACTTCTCATGTGGTCGACGACGTGTTTCTCCGCACAATTACCGAGAAGAAAACCATCGAAGACATCGAACGCCACAAGCGTTTGGTCACCGAGTATAAACAGGCGAGTAATAACAGGTGTATAGTGAACTAAACTCCAATTCAATAGAATCTGACAATCCTGTAGACACTTCCAGCCTACTAATATAAACACCGGGCTGCCTAAGGCTTTGTGATGTGACTATTATTCTTTTTTGATTCCTTTTAGATCACAATTGCAACAACAGGAACATATATAATCAAGTGTGCCCACGATAGGGTGTCTTAAATATGTAGAAAATTGACAGATTCTATTGAATTGTACTTTAGCTGTTGCCCGCGACTACGTCTACGAAGAATTTGCTTATCGCTAAGAGCCTTAGAGCAACGCGGGCTTCCTACCGGAAGGGAGTAGCCTTTAAGTTCTGGCGTTTGTTGCGGGGGAAATGTGCACACAAGTGCAGTTCCGCACACTTACATGCAAAAACAAAACTGCCAACTGACTGTAATGACGACGTTAACACATAAATAATCCAACAATACACTAATGATTCGTGTACAGATGACTCAAAACACACATTGACAGTAACATCACGATCACGAAGTTGTTCATCCGCGAAAAGTCGGATTTATCGCCTGACCGATCCGAAATTTGTACGGATTAGCGGACTCAATGTTAGTAAACGAATCCGATAATAATATTGTGATAAAATGTGCGACTTTGTTGTTTAAATGTAATCAAATAGCAATAATACGATAACAATTTACTTCCATGTGAAATGTAACACCATCTTTTTGCAAGCTTGATGTCCCAGATCTCTTTTTACAGCGGAAAACTGAACAATTCGGCATTTTTAGCACTGCAGCGTTCACTCGCGCGAATCGATTCGGTCTAGTTTGTTATATAAAATTACGCCTTGTTTTATAAAAATCGTATGCCCAGTCGGGCTTGTACTTTGACAAAGGGGAAGAGCCCTTTCCCACGGCAACGTTCCGTTTTTTGCGGATTCGGTTTTTTTCAGGATCGCGTTTAGTATACGTGCTACTGTGGTGACATCCACATGAGCATTCTAGCACAGGTAAAATAGGACTTAATACGACGTTTTGGCGGCAAAACATGTACATCAATGAAACTTTGTTTATAACTTTTATCTTGACACTAGAAATGAGGATCTGCCGAGTCCTACCAAAATTTAGGCGCCCTCTCCTAGGGGGTATGGGCAGGGGCCGAAATTGGTCGAGTTAAAAAGAAAATATTTTGTTTTTTATGTTTTCAACAAAAACCCTTCATATTTCGTCCTCGTAAAATATTGATCCTATGATGCAGACAGCAGCAGACTCAGCAGATCCTCATTTTTAGTGCCAAGATAAAGTTATAAACAAAGTTTCATTGATGTACATATTTTGCCGCCAAAATATACTATTTTTCCTGTGCTATTCGGTTGTGATTTTTAATCGGTGATCAGGAATAACGAAAGGCGATAAGGACGGTCATACTGAACAACTTTTCCCATGGGACCAATACAAAAATCTTTTTTTTTTTTTTTTTATTCGACTGGATGGCAAACGAGCAAGTGGGTCTCCTGATGGTAAGAGATCACCACCGCCCATAAACACCTGCAACACCAGGGGTATTGCAGATGCGTTGCCAACCTGGAGGCCTAAGATGGGATACCTCAAGTGCCAGTAATTTCTAAAATCTGGGTAAAGAAACAGCTATTTCATAGAAAACCTCAGCACCTCACCAGCCTCATATTTTGACTTTGACTTTGACTTTTCTCGTCCCTAAGGTGCCGCCGCCGCCGCCCCAGTTCGACGTTACCATCCGAAACCATACGCTTCCCGAAGCACAATGGGAGAACTTCTCGGACATCAGCAGCGCGTCTGGCATGACCCTGACGCCAAAGATGGAGCGAGTTCCACTGTCGCTACCGCCGCAGAAGTATATCGGTGAGGATCGACAGCTAGTATAATCTAAAATGACGCTTCCCTCAACTAAATCAGTTGATTATGACTATCTAGTTAGGCAGAAAATCTTACTTTAATCCTACTAATATTATAAATGCGAAAGTATTTGTGTATGTTTGTAACTCCTTCACGCTAAAACGGCTGGACGGATTTGGATGAAATTTGGTATGTAGATAGCTGGATTTTTGGAATAACACATAGGCTACTTTTTATCCCGATATTCCCACGGGATAGGGATAAAATCTCGTATTAAGAACCGCTGGGCTTGAGAGTCATGAAATTTGGTATGTAGGTAGCTGCACGTCTGGAATAACACATAGGCTACTTTTTATCCCGATATTCTCACGGGATAGGGATAAAATCTTGAAATTTAAACCGCTGAGTTTAGAGTATTTAAATTTTGGACAGTGCGATATAAATTTCCGGAATTCCCAGGGGAATTTTTTAAAATTCCCGAATTACAATTGTACCAGATCGAATAGTTTACGCGTGCGACGCCGCGGGTAAACTCTAGTAGATTATTTAATAGAGTTTAAAATTAGCTTGCAAGAGGCTCTTAAACTCATCATCCAAATTCCTCTTAACTGCCAACTGCGAACTCAACAGCTCTACGGTGGGCGAAAGCCACAGAGGTGGGATGGGGGCGCGTCGGGGACGTGGCGGACACGGGTCGAGGGCGTCTCCGCCTCGTCTCTTCTGTCTGCTTTGGGCGCAAGCCACACAAAAGAGACTTGGGACGGGGGCGCGTCGGGAACATAGCGGACACGGGTCGAGGGCGTCTCCGCCTCGTCTCTTCTGTCTGCTTTGGGCGCAAGCCACACAAAAGAGACTTGGGACGGGGGCGCGTCGGGAACATAGCGGACACGGGTCGAGGGCGTCTCCGCCTCGTCTCTTCTGTCTGCTTTGGGCGCAAGCCACACAAAAGAGACTTGGGACGGGGGCGCGTCGGGAACATAGCGGACACGGGTCGAGGGCGTCTCCGCCTCGTCTCTTCTGTCTGCTTTGGGCGCAAGCCACACAGAAGAGACTTGGGACGGGGGCGCGTCGGGAACGTAGCGGACACGGGTCGAGGGCGTCTCCGCCTCGTCTCTTCTGTCTGCTTTGGGCGCAAGCCACACAGAAGAGACGTGGGACGGGGGCGCGTCGGGGACGTAGCGGACACGGGTCGAGGGCGTCTCCGCCTCGTCTCTTCGGTCTGCTTTGGGCGCAAGCCACACAGAAGAGACGTGGGACGGGGGCGCGTCGGGGACGTAGCGGACACGGGTCGAGGGCGTCTCCGCCTCGTCTCTTCGGTCTGCTTTGGGCGCAAGCCACACAGTAAGAGACGTGGGACGGGGCGCGTCGGGGACGTAGCGGACACGGGTCGAGGGTTTCTCCGCCTCGTCTCTTCTGTCTGCTTTGAGCGCAAGCCACACAGAAGAGACGTGGGACGGGGGCGCGTCGGGGACGTAGCGGACACGGGTCGAGGGCGTCTCCGCCTCGTCTCTTCGGTCTGCTTTGGGCGCAAGCCACACAGTAGAGACGTGGGACGGGGGCGCGTCGGGGACGTAGCGGACACGGGTCGAGGGTTTCTCCGCCTCGTCTCTTCTGTCTGCTTTGAGCGCAAGCCACACAGAAGAGACGTGGGACGGGGGCGCGTCGGGGACGTGGCGGACACGGGTCGAGGGCGTCTCCGCCTCGTCTCTTCTGTCTGCTTTGGGCGCAAGCCACACAGAAGAGACGTGGGACGGGGGCACGTCGGTGACGTAGCGGACACTGGTCGAGGGCGTCTCCGCCTCGTCTCTTCCGTCTGCTTTGGGCGCAAGCCACACAGAAGAGACGTGGGACGGGGCGACCGCAGCAACAATAAACCATTTACAACCTTTTCACAGGCAAAGGTGGCCCAGATCTCTTCTCCCCCGAGCTCATAAAGCAGTCCCAGTACCAGCCATCACCTCTCCCCTTGCTTCCGGAGCTGCCTCCCGCCAGAAACCCCCTCTATCGGGAGGAGGACGATGAGGATGTCCCGGAGCCGACTCCTCAGCCACCGGTGCCTCAGAACTGGAGCGTGCTGACTAGGGTGTTGAAGACTGAAGCGCAGGATGAGGTAAGTGGAGAAAGGAATGCAGCAGTTAAATTAAAATTCTCACAGGGGGGGACAAAAAAGCAGAGCATACTTACCCTGTTAACGCTTAAAATGTGTCCTGCTACAACTGTGCTTAAACACCTTCTAAGCACAGTTGCGCTGTCAGTAACGCGTGCTTCGTTATCGAATCCACATGCCGAAGTGCTCCGTATAAAAGTGCAAAAATAATACATTAACGACGTTTAAAAAGGATGGCATATCGTATTTTCGGCGAGTACTTAGTAAATAGTTTTATAATGTAGTAAATTTGTGGCAAAATACGCCTGCAAACTCATTAAAAACATTTTGAAACGTCAAAGCCGTCATTTTGTTAAGATTGTCACGCAGCGTAAACTGAATTTAGCGATGGGACATTTTTGCGACTAGAATTTGTAGGTGACAGTGAATCTAGGATATTCTAAGAGCATATCACTCGACAACGCAATATTTTTCGCCCGGTTGGTGTACTTTGAATCTCTCACTGTGCTCATGATTCTAATTTACAATCCCACATTGCACTCTATTTTAGTATCGCTCGCGTCTGTTAAGCCCCATTTAGACCATGCGAGAACTTGCATGCAAGTTTCACTACATTGCTGTATTTGTTTGTTCAACTGAATGCATTGTCCCTCAATAGTCTGCGATGTAATGCAACTCGCATGCAAGTTCTTGGATGTTCTAAACGGGGTTTGTTTCACAGTTTTACATACATTTCATATTTCAGTTAAATAATTTCTTAACAGATGGTGTTAGCTGTACTCATTTTGTAGTTCTGTTTTACAACTTCTGTATAGATGGTGCTAGTTGCACACATTTTTAATATTTTTAGTTTATTTTCCACCCGTAAGATGTCACTATCAAATGCATGCCGACGAAGGTCTACGATTTTTATCCTCAAGTCATAATCCACAGTATACTGCATCTTCTTCATTTAGCAGTATTAAAGTGAAGTGATTCAGAAGACAGTGGTATTATTTCCTGGGACCCTGTGGCGTTAAAAGGGCTTTAGGATTCAAAAGAGCCCTTGTCGTAATAATATATACTCCTTTGTGTTTGTTACTCGTCTCCATCCTATCACCCGTAACGTAGGGCCCCTCTTGGACCTATGTCCCCTACCACCTGTTGCTTATGGTCAATCTTTACCCAGGTTCTTCAGGAAACCGAGCGCGTGCACCGCTTGACGCGCGAGGAGCGACTCCGCTGGCGCGAAGTCATCACGCACGAGTCGACTTTGCGGCGCGAGCTGGCGCGGTCATCGACCCGCGAGGAGTTCTCCCGAGTGGCTCACGACCACCGGTTTGCTCCGCTCTACACTCCTCACAAGTGGGAGGTCATTATTAGGATCCTGGCTCCGCCTCCTGAGAAGCCGAAGGTACAATACAATACAATGTCTCTTTATTGTACGCCACAAACAGTAAGCGATACAGAAAACAGGTACACAGAGAGAAAATTTCAAGGTAGGCTTAAGAGCGATCTCTTCCAGGTAACCTTTTTTTTACAGAAAGAAGTAAGAACTAGACTGGCTACGTGATTCAAAGATTATTTTTCATGGATTGTACTCGTACGTTATCTTATCTTTGACTTTCTAAGCACAACTCTTTTTGACCCAAAACAAGGATTCCCCTCTAAATTCAAACACATTTAGTACTAGGCTGCCGGTAAACGAAACCCCTGCAATGAGGTTACTTGCAGTATAGGTGAAAATAGTTATTTATGTGACTGATACATAATGCCTAATTATGTACAGTCGCATACATAATTTAATCTACATGCATATCATAAGTTTTCAGTTAGTGGTTCTTGTTTGTAGGCAGGCATATAACCTCACTTTCAACACTTTTGACAGTGACAGTTATAATTTTTTTTAATTCATAAACAATCTAGACTTGAGTCGATTTTGATTGTCAAATCGATTGTTATATACGCAATTCAAAAAAATGTATGGAAAAATAATTTTGTTATTGATATATGATGATTTATAACAAATCGACTAATTCGATTACCGCTTGCCAACACTATATTGTAAACATTAAGAGCCAACCACAGATAGAACCTTCTTAATGTAGGTCATTTGCTTATCGTCACTGAACATATTATAGGGAAGTTATGATATGGATGTATATAAATAAACTTAAGTAAATTACCTGTTGTATGTACCTAGTAGAAACGTGTCCGTATAAACAAATTGACGTTCCAAATGCGAAAAATGACTTAAGCTCCATACCAATTCTGTGCACTACTAATTACAATTCGTCATTCGTCATTTGCTTAAGTTTTTCACCTATACTGTATACAAACGAAGTGGTAGAACGACGTGTATAGATAGTAATGGGTATTTTGAAGAAAGGAATTAAGTAGTTTCCTTATTAAAAAAGTTTATGCCTTTACAGTTAGATTTTTTTTTATTCGACTAAGCCAATACTGTTTAAATTTTTTTTTTAATTTTAATCAGTAAAATTTGTGCTTATTTTTAAATATGTTCTTTGCAGAATCGCTATCGCAAAAAGAGCGATTGGGACTCGCGCTCTCGGCGCAGTTCGTTGCCCACGCTGTACGAATACGACAGCGACGCGACATCGCTCCGTGAGCCGGGTCGCTCGCGCCGCTCGTCGTATCGCAGCGACCACGTCGACATGAGGTAAAGATGTTATGGGCTACTCGTAATGTAATAAAGAGGACGATAGGATCATTTTTAGGGTTCCGTACCTCAAAAGGAAAAAACGGAACCTTTGTTACCCGTGTCACGGGGTGGTGTCCGGGGAAGTTGTTCGGATGGAGGAAGAAGACAGGAATAGGGCAGACAGTGATATTTATTTAGGATAATAATGAAAGGGCACCTGCGGACAAACAGACGCGGTCTTAAGTATCTAAAAGGTATGCTTTGACACTGCATCAATTTGTTCTTGGGTCGTGGGTGTTTAATATGTATTTATATTAAACACCCAAGACCCAAGAACAAACATTCGTTTTTTTAAGTAGTTATAGTGGCATAACTCTACAAAAGCTGGACATAAAAATATAGTATCGCGAAGTTTTTTTAGATATTAATAAAATAATATTCTTTTATACTGTAAAACATTTTTTGTTCTATCATTAATAGTTTCCTCAGCGCATGCGATGAAAGACATGTCTATTTTTTACCCCTTGGGTTACATTATTGAAATTTTAGTATACTATTTTTTTTTATAAATATAATATAGCCTATGTTACTCTAAGGTAGTGTAGCTTCCCAACGGTGAAAGAATTTCGGTCCAGTAGTTTCGGAGCCTATTCAACGCAAACAAACAAACAATCAAATATTTCCTCTTTATAATATTAGTATAGAAAACAGTGATCATGAAATCAAGACATTTTTCCATAGCACCTCAGTACGAGTTTTAGGCATTTTTAGAATTGTACGTTTTAATTTTGACACATTTTTGTATCAATTTGAATTACAGTCATGTCAAGAATACTTACGGTGTTTTAAGAGGTAAGTAGGTGTAAGTCATTTCAAATTTTAGACATTTTGAAACTAATCCGTTTTGAAATTGCGGCATACTAGGAACTTGTTGGTGACATTTGGTTGTAGCGAACCGGTAACACTTTGATGCGCTTCGTCTTTGTAATTTTTTGTTTGATTGACAATAGAAAAAGTTTTTTTGTTAAAAACTTAATTTTTAATACAAGCTTTTTTGCTAACTTCCGTACCTACCCAATTTCAAGTCGACCCCATTATCCGTTGGGGAGTTCCGTCCTGCGGAGACGATCCTGGCTGGACCACCAGGATGTCACTACTTGTACGGGCTATCCACGTTCATTACATATTTAGCTAATTCATCAAATTCATTCTTCGACCTCATTATAATAAAATTGCACTCGATCAGCCAGTTAGCGATCGGCAATCAAGTAAAGCACGCGTACTCATTTCACTATAGTTTTATCAAGTTCAAGTAATAAATTTATAATTTCATATCAAGTAAACTTTATCATTTCCCATCGATTCTATCAACCCGAACACTACTAGATTATTGTGTTAACACCAGATTCCCATAAGTTTGCCAAATTTCATTTCAATTTGACAATTGGAAGTAGCTGAATTCAACTTGAAAGATTTTGTCGTATCATTTTCTCCTTTAGATAAGTTTGTTATTGTACTCATAGATGGCGCTGGCTTGTTCAAAACACGCTATCGTTGTGCCTCTGTGATTTGATTTAATTCTTTCAACCATTTCTGCAACTCAGCCGTATAGGTCGGGCAACTCCCTATAATATATTTTTGAGATGTATCTTCATGAATGCCAGTGAGGATACGTTTATTAAGATTCCGAGGTGCTCGTTTCATTTTGACTGACATTTATTTTGGAAGTTTAGTGAGCTCATGTCAAATTTTCGATTTTTTGACTGTGAACATGCTAACGTGTGTTATGAAGTGGTGCAGGAACAATGTAAATTAAAATGTCCAGGGATCACTTTCCACTAGTAAGCGGCCGTAAAATTAGATTTATTAGGACTAGGTCAATTGGTGTCAAAGTGTCCCATAATATTTATTATTTATTTATATTAAAAAATGTAATACATTATTAGTTGGAGATGGTCAGTATTACGCAAAATCAAGTCTGTGGTCTATGGCTCGCATAATGTAAATGACAGTTTCCTCACCCCTCTTCATACTTTCTTCTTTCCTGTATCGCCCAAACAATAGGTACAAACAGTCTTTATTTTTCTGACAGCTAAACTCAAATAAAGCACCATTATTGAAAGTTTTTCATGATTTTTACAAAAGATTGCTTTTCCCGATGCAGAAACGTTCATTATTGAAGAGTCCTGATGATTCGCCACCCGTTCCATTTCACCATATGCATTACGAGGAGCATAAATTGCTTAGCAACTGTGCTAAAACAATACAATAATTTAGTAGTGACATCCTGCTCATCCTGCCCAGGATCGTCTCCGTAGAAGGGAACTCCTCAAAAGTTGATAGCACACACAAAAGACTTTACATGATTGTTCAATTTCAATGACAATGCGTTTATATGATATACACCACCTGATGCTGCAGGCAGGATCGTCTGCTGATGACGGAACTCCTCAAGGGCTGATATTATAGCACAGATACGAAATTTTAGGTACATGTATGTTCAACAAACTAAAACAGTTACTTTGCTCACCCGCGACCTTATGATAGCTACTTTTATACATGAACTGTATGTTCATGCAGTTCCTCCACCTCTACACTGTAAGAACACACACAAATGACACAAATCCATTTATCACTACCACCACATTACAATGACGCGTTTCGAACTCAATCAGAGCTCATCTTCAGAGCAACACAACCGTTCAGCATGCTAAAGTGTGGAGGTGGAGGAACTGCATGAACACACATTTCTTGCGTAAACGTATCATAAGGTCGCGGGTAAGCAAACTAATTATTTTGTTCATTGATAGATTAGGAATTTTATTTATTATTAACTCAGGGACTTTCTACATCCCCTTGCTATATAGTAATTTTATTATTAACTCAGGTACTTTATACATCCCCTTGCTATATTTAAGGCTGTATATTGTTAAGCTTATGGATTTTAAACTTGTATATTTTTAGTTTAATTTCTAGTCACAGGCTCGCGACGTCGAAGTTCCCAAGACGATCCCATAGAGCTTATGGGAACGGAAGCAATACCATGCCCTCGGTACCGCTCTGCTTTCAGAGCATGACATGAGTTACATAACATAATTTATTTATAATTTTATACCTAACCCTACCTGAACAGTACCATGACTGGCTGACTGACAGACAACGCATAGTCACAACTAGTGGTGCTAGAGACTTGAAATTTGGCATAGATGGACTTAAAGTAATAAAGAGGTGCACTAGGGAAAGATTTTTTGAAAATCCAATGGACTAGAAAATTTTTGAACATGAAACTACCGTGAGACTCACTCATATTAAGTAATATTGTAACGGATAACTCACGTCTTAAACCGAGTTTAGCTCGACATGTTTCGGGCTATTTCGTAGCCCTTCTTCTCAGGAGCACGCGACTCGGCACACTCACACGTACGCACGCACGCACACACGCACGAAAACGAAACATGTCGTGCTAAACTCGGTTTAAGACGTGAGTTATCCGTTACAATATCATTTAATATGAATAGAAAAATATCTCAACTTTGTTTCTTTGTTTGTTGGGGGTAATCTCTGAATTTACTGAGCTGATTTAAATCATTCTTTTACCAATTGATAGCTACACTATCCCTGATTGATATAGTTATTTTTATTGAAAAAAAATGCAAAATATCCGTAGAAGATAAAGAAGTGAATTCAATTTCGGGGCAGATTTTCAAAATTCTTTCAATTATAGAAAGCTACGCTGTGCCTCTCGGCGGGAACTTTACAATTTCTCGGCATATAATCCTATACTATATCGTGTATGAAGCTGCTTGTAAAAGAAACGCAAACGCGGTTTAAAAGTTGGTACGAATTATGATTAATTAGGTACTTATGTAGGTAGATTTTTGAATTCCAAAATTTGCACCATCTGTCTGAAACGTGCCTGTATTTGTATTTCCATGTAATCCTCTGAAATATCAATCAAAACAGCAGTGCAGGGAGTAAATCTATATTACCCCAAATTTAACGCGAGCGAAGCCGCCGGCAAAAGCTAAAACATAAAAACGCGATCGATCAATTAACCAACCACATGGCAAAGAGCCATATTCGCAAGAGCGAATCGAAAGAGCAATAATAAAATCAGGGCCGAGTTAATCCCAAGGGCCACAGTTACCCTTCAGGGCCAAATTATTTACCCCCACCTTACAATACTCGATGCCTTCAACAGGTCTATGTCGGAGATGATGGTGGATTACGCTCGTGAGGAGGCAGACAGCCACTCGGAGGTATCCGCGGGCACGCAGCTCGGTCGCTACTACGACGAAGAGAGTGACAGCGAACACCCCTTCCATCAGAACCAGTAAGTACCTCCCACTGGATCCTTGAGGACCTGCCTCTATACTACGAAGTGCAGAATTCCAACTTCGAATCTTGCCGTCCCGCTGACGATAATGTTATTTAATACGAGAGTGAGAGGGAAGGTACGATACGACCTTCGATTTTCGAATTTCGTAGTAGCCCCTGGGTCGGACTTTTACAGATTCAGGCATTAACTCGTCACACCAAAATCAACATTTTGACAACTGTTCTAACCGGTCATACCGCCAAAAGTATTTGTTTCAACCCGTCACAAGTAAATTTAGTTCTATCACATCGTAATTTTGTAGCTACTGGCCAAACTGCAAATCTGTTTATATTCGTCATCTCATCAAACAGCAGGGCTACTACGAAACTCGAAGTTCGTGTCGTGCGGTCCCTCTCGCTCTCGTATTAAATAGTACAAGTGTCAGAGGGACCGCACGACACGAACTTCCAGTTTCCTGCAGAGAGCCCTGCAGTTCTAACTGGTCACAAGAAGTATACCCTAGTTATATCATCCAAATGAGTCTAACCATTTTAGCGCAAAAGAGACACAAACATACACACAAAACACTCACAAACTTTCACATTTATAAATATCAGTAGAATTAAGATTAAATTTTGAATGGACTTTTCCTTCTTGTAGGCCTTGGTCCCGCAACTCTCTCCACCGCTCGGTCAGCCAGCCTTCGCTCGCTCGCTCCGCCACCGAAGTGGTCGAGCAGTGGACAGCGCCCGATGGTGACGTCACACCGAAGCCAGGTCGCCGGGTCAGAGGTCAGTTGGGGCTTTAAAGTCTTTAAATGGCGAGAAATGACACGAGAGCCATTTTTTTTTAAATAACGTCTCTACCCATTACACCGTATATATACAGGGAGTCTCTGACCATGGGGCTTTGAATTCGATTCTAGTCGCATTACTGAGCTACTTTTGTTCTGCTACTTTTTAAAATATGATTACTGTTAATTTTTTTTTACTGCTTTAAATTTGGCTACTTTTTTAGAATCCCTCTCCCCCCTGCTCCCCCCTGGCGACGCCCATGCCATACCATTGCCTCACGAAAACCTTTACTTCGATATTGGTGTAAAATTTATTTACTTATTTACTATTTATAACTCCTTTCTTCCAACAGGTCCTCAAGGCATGACCACATTTACATCTTCTGAAGTCCGTACCTTCCAAGCTACGAGAGAGTGGAGGGAATAGGTCACAACTCCAACGCTAAACTATGAAAATCGACCATACTGTGCAAACAGTACGACAGATTTGAGAACGCTACTTTTGAAGTTACAACACTTATTCGCCGTTCAATGAACCAATGGTCTTCGAATCGAAGGAAATTCCAATACTATTCTTCTGTCAGAGTTACGCTACATTTAACCCCTACTACAGACAGACAACCATGTCTAAGTAAACTCATTAGTTAAGCAAGTCACCTCTAATAAATCCCTACTTCCCTTAATATTTCCCCTCCCTTCCCCTCCATCCCTTAATCTGAAAGTAATTCTGTCTGTCTGTTACCTTTTCGTGCTTCACCCGCTAAACCGATTTAGACGTAATTCGGTATAGGGATAGTTGTAGACCCGAGGAAGGACATAGGCTACTTTTTATCCCGGAAAATGTATAAAGCGGCAATTACACTGGAGTCGTTCGCCGCATGCTGCATGCGGCGACCGCAAAAGTGTAAAGAACACGGTAGTCGACCGCATTCGGCGAGCGACAGCTGCTACCGCCGTAATATGGCCGCCGCAGTAGACGGACAGACTAATGTAAAGGCGACGGTCGTTCGCCGAAATAGTTTGAAGCAAATTCGGCGCGAAAAACGACGCAGTGTAATTGCCGCTTAACCCGCGATGACTGGTCGCGAGCTACAGTTTAATTCTGTAATTTTATGAATATATATACAAACCAATAGCAGGTTCTCGTGTAGTGGAGGCGGTACAGGACGTTGCTTCAAAGCACATTCACCCAGTTTTCCTTTCGGTCCAGGTTTCAGTCATTTTTCTGCCGAAAACCCCAATTGAAGCCGAAATTCGGCGAAACCGAAACCGATTTGGCCAGACACTATAAGAGATCGTGGTCTGCCTGGGGTACAGCAAGAGCAGTCACTCTAGGCGCAAGGCAAAAGGCGCTATTTGCCAAAATAAATCAAGGGCTAGAGTCGGAGCTGAGCGTCACATCACGTTTTGTTGTGACTGACTCAGAGACTGAGGGAGGAGTCAGTGGCTCAGGAGTCAGAGACTCTGTGAGTCAGTGACCCAGGAGACAGTGACTCTGGAGCGCGTTAGACAGCAGCAAGACGTTGTCTAATGCGCTTATGGTGGCAATCCTAATCCGCATTCGACAGAGGTGAATGCGACTATTTGTGCGAGAGAGTCAACAGTCTCAGTATAGGCATAAGCTCAAAATATTTCTCAATTTTCACTGCCCATGAAAATGAATTTAGTACGTTTACTTGTATTCCGTCCATTAACAATAATAATAAGTGATATTAAATATAAGATTTCTATAACGAAATGCCCACAAAAAAGCTAAAATTGATTTTAGGTAAGCATTATAAATGTTACAAATTAAACTGCCATTTTATGTTTCGTGTACAGGCAAAAAGTATATCTAGAATCTATCAATCTGTAGTTGGAATAGTTAAGAAAACTCAACCATTTTCAATTGAGTTTGAGAAATTGGTCTCAGATCTGAATAACGCAGGGTTTTCATCCCTGTTTAACGAATTAATAGTGTTTTATGCGTCGACCAACTTTTCAAATTCGTTGCCATGTTTACGTCCCCTGGACAACTATTCGCGGAGAGTTAATAAATTTGACAACGTCTCGGACTAGCGACTCGGTTCATTTTCGTTTTGGATTGCGCTTCGAGTATGTCATTTGGGTGTTCACATGTTTTTTATTCTGTTTTACAAAGTTTAAATTTTTTATCGTTAATAATAATTAGCGGGCCGCATTTGACTACAATGGCTGAATTCCTTTTATGTCTACTCTCTGCAAACAGACTACACTTTATTTGACGCAAAATCCACGTCGATATTTTTTGTTTCAATGTAGGATTATTTAGTAATTCCTTCGCTAAAATTTATAATAGAAATCAATTGCACTCATTCTTTTTAACGTATTAAGGAAGGAGCTGCTACAAATAATTTGAAATTTATAATGCAATCACTTTTGACTATTGTCGAGTAATATTATAATATCAATAAAAAACACTTACTCGTAACAAAAACTGTTCTTAACACATGTATTTTATAAATAAACTAATATTAATGAAGTTATCATGTGCCCTAATATCTCCTGTGTCACGTGAACCAGTGGACATTTGACTCCCAGTGTATCATCTCCATTCAGTATTTTAACCCACTGGATGTGATACAAAATATAGTCCAGTAAATTGATTCTGCAGTGTTTAGGGACGCATACTTACCAACTATTTATCCAATAGTAAGTATTCTATAAAATGTAGACAGTAAATTGACACAAGATTATTAGGAAAACTAGGTTCTGATGCTATCAAACCAAGACTATTTTCGGCAACCGACTGTACGTTGACATGTGCTTCCCTTTCTATTTAGTCGAATACAAAAGGGATGCAAACAGCGACGAGCGAGAAGAAGCTCTCTGGCCGATCGCTAAGTAGTTTAAAACTTTTATAATAAAATGGGTTCAAGATATTTCGTTCATTGGTTGATCAACTCGAAATGAGGGGTGCTATGTACTTCTGACGCGAATGGAGATTCTTTTGGGTTTTTCTGTAACAATGTTGTATAATATCACCGAAAGCTTGAATTTGTAGAAGTTTTGGTTTGACGCATCAAAACCCAAGTTTTCTCTGGCTTTATACTAACACTGTGCCAAATTGAAACGTTACTTATTACCGGCGTAGCAATAATTTTTTGTACCTGTAATTTTAGGTACAATGTTTATAATAAGTACTTAAATTAGGCATTTGAAACATGCTTTTACCATGGGCATCGTTTTTGACATGATATTTTTTCGGTATTTGTACTAAAAGTACCTAAATAAATTCGTGTAATTAGTTGACAGTATCAAAGTATATTTCTTTTACAGTATAATCAAAAATATATTTTTACCCGAAAATCAGATTTGTTTTTAATTAACTGAAGGATTTTTGATTACTTTGAAATAAATAAATAGTTATTCAATAGATTTGTCTAATACGTGACATTACTGTTCACTATTATAATTGACGTGAATAGCGTTTTGGCAGCTCATAAAAATTATGTCAATTGGATGGTAAAGCTAAGGTAGGTAATGTCACTTCTGCTATGTCTACGTAATAAAATTAAATGACTTTCATTTACATTAATAGTAAAAAACTGATACTATTTTGAAAACTTGGAAAATGTGATTCTAGCGTGAGATATTATAAATGATGCCTTTAATATGTTTTGGTAAATATTACTTGTAATATCAGTAATTAGGTCTCAACACGAGAGTTGAGATAAGAGAATTCATGATCATATCTACTCAATGAGGGGTGTGAATTTAAGAGCAATTGGTCTCAACTCTCGTGTTGACGCATTTCACTTTGAAGGTGAATAATTCATAGAAACGCCATTTTTCTGTTTTAAATTGGCATTTCTGATGATAATTAGTTGTAAATATTTTTAAATGGGAAGACTAACGAAACCTAGCAGTGGAGGCAAGACGCCATATTTGAAATAAGTATTGTATTTTAAGAAATGATTAATTTTATGTCAATAAATAACACTCAACTTATCCCATCGATGCCTAATGTGACGAATTCTACTAAAAAAAAGAAAGAGACAAAAACATCTCTTCTGGCAGTAGGCGGGACAAAAACCAGATGGAAAAATATTGTAAAATTTGGTCACAGTATTTTTAGAATCCTTTCAAAATAACCGAATGCAATCTTTACATCTCTTGCATGATTAAAAGAGCAATTTTACTATATGGCCTTACTTATATGAATATCTTGCCTTGATTGCTATGTAGTGGTTGTGGCAATGGTAAAAATGCAAGTAGTGCTCAAGTTTTGGTTGTAAATTTTATGATTATGATAAGCCTGGAGCGCATTTCATTCGATTAAATGTATCATGACGCATAACAAAAAAATGAATAATTTTTCCCCTGTGTAACGAATTTGTACCTACCTAAAAGAATACGCTCAAGGCTTATGGGTTTTTAATTTGTGTTAAGAACACAGTTATTGAATGAAGTGCGACTTATTTTTTAAATATTGATTGATATTATAATCACGTGGTGCTAAGAAAGACAATATTTTTAATGATTTATCGTAAGTTTATTAACAAACTGATCGAATATTTTGGTAATCTTCAATATACGTACCTTAACAATTGAATGTGTTGTTATTTTTTCCTATGAATTTTTAAAATAATCGTATAGAATATCTTTTAAATGTTACCAACACACGCATAGCTTTCTGAGTATAACCAGCAGTGCAACTAAGAAATACGATAGTTGACACTGTTAATTCTGCACTCTTATTGCTCCTGCAATCTCTATTCCACTAAAATCGCAGCTCAAGTAGGTCTACTTAGAGGTGGAGTAGAATTAAAGCTGCTGATAATTTAAGAAGTTTATTTAAAAAGTTTTGAACAAATACAAATGAAGTAAGTTGTTGATAATGGTTATACTTGAGTTTCAAAATTATAAAAAGTCGACTTTAACAATGCATTTCGAAGTATGAACACCACGGAGCGTGTAGTTTCTAAGGAATGCGCTAGATGGCTTTAGTTCATGTTCTACTAAAATATATCGCAACATCACAAGGAGCTTATTTATAATGTATCTAAAACACTATTTAGCAAAAAAAAACTTCAGTGTGACGTACAATTTAGAAATTATTGAGTTTGTGACACACCGAGAAGCTTACACTTAATTTACCACTTTCGTGTCCTCTGTGTAACACATGTATGTCCTCTGTGTATGTTAGCACATTTAACATAAATGCAACTACAGCCATCACGCGATGTTTCACGCAATATTATAAAACAACGATTTAATTAAGTATAAAATAACGCTTAAAAGTGAGTCCAAATACATTAATCTAAAACACAGATTTGCAGTATACCTATATACACTCGGTTTTCTTTCGTATAGACATAAAGTGGATGATTTTATGCTGAACACTCAAAATTCTTAAAAATTATATGATACAAAACTTAGGGTATTTACGAAATATAATTCAGATATTCAAGTATACAATGTTACAGTAACAACCCGTTTTTCGTGACAGAATCCCAGTTTTTATTTTGTAATGCAAAGATCGCGTTGTGGCTCGGTGTATTCCCAGCCTAAGATTGGAATCAAATTCCATTACAAAAATCTCTAATAAATCTTAAAAATAATATGACCATAATGATATTTATTTTCTTTAATTTCTCCAAAGAAGTAATTTTAGTTGATCGTAAAGTTTAATTTAGCTTTCGAACAATTCAACAAGTTTTGACCTTTTCATATTAATATTTAGAAATGTCGTAAATTCATAATCATTTAATACAATACGACTTTGGTAAATCTATATAAAATTACAGCCACGTAGTATGAGTTGCACAAGCTAGAAAACGATTAGAGATGGGTAAATCCGAATCTGAAGATTCAAAAGAGTCAAATCCTCAAGCGGATCCGAATCCCTCGTCGGCTCCTTCCAAATTTTATCGACTCCGAGAAGTTGCTAGCTCCGGCCAACCTATTGGATCGAGCGGCACACGATCGGCGTTCGCCTTGTACGAAAGTCACAGAATCAGTAATAGTACAAGTACGAAGCTCGATTTTCCTGATTCCGTTCGATTTGTGCCATAGTATTTGACAAGAGTGTAACAGCGAGGCTACTCCGAAATTCGAAAATCGACTTTCGGTCCTCTGAAACTTATACTATTGAATACGAGAGTGAGAGGGACGGTACGATACGAACTTCGGTTTTCGAATTTTGGAGTAGGCCCTCAGGGACGACACGAAACGAACTTAGATTCGATTCGTAATAGCACTCGCTTTGCTTTTGTTCAGTGTTACCCAGACATCATACTGCCCCTTACAAATATTTACGATGCGTCGATCGATAGTAAGTATTATTTTTAAAACAAGGCGGGAATGTTGCGACCCGGTATTTTATTTTGATGGCCCGGTACCGGCTCGCGATCCGGCAAATGGGAAACGCTGCTGTCGTTCATTACATTGGCTCGGATCGGATATGTTTGGTCGCGCTGAGCCGTCTCGCCGGTAAATTTAAAGTGACTCACAGGACTAAAAGTCATGAGTCATGACGAATCAGGTACCTCGGTATGGAACCAACCCGGACGGCGTTGGATCGGAATGGATTCACTTGGCCTTTTCGACAGAACCGGATTAAAAAAGGAGTCGGAGTCGATAAGCGGAGTCGGTTCCGATATCGGAGCTCGATTTGATGAAACAGGGCTTTATCGTTAACGCACCCGGAATCACAATCGCTTTCACCACCTATCACACGGTATAGGGTAAGGGTAGAAAAGGATGGCGAATGGGATCGCGAAAGCCAACACGTTGGACAATACGGCCACGGATCACTTCTAGAAGTCGAGATTGAGTAGCCATGTCTAATAACGATAGCTCATGTCAAATCAGCTGTCAAATTTGTTTTGACATTAGTTAAAGTAGCTTTTGTGCAAGTCAATCTTAGTGAAACAAAAATGTAATATTAAACTATAATACGCGCGAAATCTTAAAGTATAAAAATGGACGTTTTCAAATACAACTTTTAACGTGGATATGCACGTAGATAGCCAATGTCAAACCAGAGGCTTTATTGTCTAAACACACTCGGATTCACAATCATTTTCACCACCTTTTTCTGTTACACGGCATAAGATGAGGGTAGAAAGAGATGCAGACAACAAGGCCTCTATCAAACCAAAGGGGTTTTATGATAGGAGTGACATTGAAAGATAAGCCGAGTTTAGACTTGCAAGAAGAATCGTACATGTTGCATACCTACATTGCGGTGCTCGATTGACTATTACAAACTCGTTGGCTCTATGGACGATTTTTATTGCATGTCTAAATTCAACTTTATAGTCATATCCCGGCCCGGATAATACCGGGATGGAAATACCGACCCTGTTTTTCGTGTACACGCCCATTGAAGCTCCTGTCAGTTTCTATGGGCGTGTACACAAAAAACAGGGCCGGTATTTCCATGTCGGTGTTATCCGGACCGGGAAAGAGAGTCACCCCAACTCACGGTCAGTGTGCAAATCGGGATTATCGACATTGGTTTCCAACTTACAACACGGGAGATATCTGGGGGGGGGGGGGCTACTACGAAATTCGAAAATCGAAGTTCGTATCGTACCGTCCCTCTCACTCTCGTATTAAATAGGTAATATAAGCTTCTAGCACTGGTAGTCTGAGTAAAGCCGCGGACGGACGGACAGACAGACATTCCTCAAGATATTGTCCTTCACTCATCGTGGTGAATACCGATAAACTCAGATGCTGCCTTTTGAGCCTTTGATCTTCTGCTACTACTTAGGCTGCCACGGCATTTTGTGTGCTGCGTTTGCGTTTTTCATTGCGTATGTTGCCAGGTGACTACTGAGTGGCGAGCGTTTTTGCCCAGCAATGAATAACGAAAGCCGTCAGAACTGGAAGCGTCGCTGTAAGCCGTCAGAACTATAATCCGCGATGTGCACACAGTAACAATTTCATAGTCATTTTTAGAAAGTTCTAGCATTAAATTATTTAATTATTATAACCACTGATTCGCTCGGTCAAGTCGTGGGCTTTATTTCTTGTAGATACAGCGTGTTGTCTGTTGTTGTGTATTAACGAAATTGATTGCAGACAGAAAATAACTGAATCTAATAGCAATTTGGGCAAAAGTATTAAATCTTGAAAAGACGAACAATTCTGCGATGTAATAACTCTAGTCTTGGGGGGCTACTTGGAAATTCGAAGTTCGTGTCGTACTTACTCGCGTAGGAGTTACTCGCTCTCTTATTCTTGTATTTTGCGTTGCGTAGTATAAGACCAGGGGTCGGCTACCTTTTGAGAAAAGTTGTACGCTGTTTTTCTTTAGAATTGATGGCTGAATGATAGACAAGGTACCGATACCTACTTGACAGCTGTAACTATATATCGAAAGATTTCTGGACAGGTTGCCGACATAGACCATAGTATAAAAAAATATACCTCGTTGAGTTTCTTGCCGGATCCTTCTCAACAGAGGTTTTTCCGAACCGGTGGTAGATTTTTTTTGACATTCATAAGTGCTTGTTATAGCCTAAATTAAATATATTAAAATGATGTTTTGACTTTGACTTTGACTTTGAGACCTTCTCACATCGCATTTCGGTGTATCCTCAGCCAGAAAAAAAGCTCACGACTTTATCAATCCCCAATCAGTAAATTTAAAAAAATATTTAATGCCTTTTGCAGGCAAAATGTCCTACCAACAATACCCGTAATATATAGGAAACAGCGTTACTCGCAATTACCATTAAATTTAAAATAGATAAAACACTTATTATACTGTTTTACATTACTATGTCAAGCGTTAATAAAAAATAAATTTAAAATTCTAAGTACATGTATTTATGTACAGTTAAGAAACATTGCACCGTACTGGCTTTATTTACAATCTACAATAGCATTAATCATTTTATTTTAGCTATATACCAGTCAGTGATCCTATATTTTTGTTACTACTTCAGTATTTCATGACCATGTTACAATCATTTTCTAATGCAACAGTCGCTTTGACAAATGTGACATCAAAATTATTATAGTTATACCCAATTATTTTCAATACATATTTCTGTCATATTTAATTTTATATGACGCTTTTTCCGTTTATCCAGTAGTAAGCAGTATTTGCTTTATAAAAGAATACTACACCCTGTTTTTAACTCTACAATGTCTCCGTGCAATGCTTGCTTTTTACTGGCTTGAATTTAAACAAAAGAAAAACCACGTCACAGGCGTCGTGATTAACAACCAATCAGCGAGCAGTTTTGTCTCAACTGTCAAAAATACAGGTTGATTTATTTTTATTTCGTCTACAAAATCCCAATTTTAGTATATGTGTCAAAAATCCAGGAAAAAATGTAGGATCAATGACATACATTGGATTCTATCTAAGATATGAATTAGGTAGACAGGTCCCATTCGTCTCTATTTGGCAATTCATCTGGCAAAAATCGTTATGCGTCTAAAATTTATCGCACATTTATCGCGTCAGTATCGTCTTCAGTAATGTATTTAAATTTAGACTCATTTAAGTAGGAAGTAATGAAATAGAGATAATGCTTGACGCCATTTTATCCAATAGGGTTGTTGAGAAAGAGGAGGAGGAAAAGGAAGTGTCAGGCACAAATTTAGAGAATGCGGATGAGGATGAGTATATTTTTTGAGGAAGAGGATGGTATGAAATATACAAACACTAGCGGACCCGACAGACGTTGTCCTGTAACACGCAAAAATAAATTAAAAGAACATTTTCCAGTGGACCAAATTGTGAATCTGAACCATTCTCGAATTCCTCTTAAATTTTGAGGAAGCGATAGCGGAAGAGGATTTTTTTAATTTATTTATTAGGATAACGGTTGAGGAACTCAAAACATTGCGGAACTTCCGCAATATGAGGAAGCGGAATCACTACTATCCAATTTAAACTTAATATGAGCGTTTGACAACTAGAATGTGTTATTATTTCAGACTTAAACGACTGGACAATTTGTTTTTTTTTATGGAGTTAACTGGATTTTTAGAACTCTATTCTACTAATAAATACTATAAATTATATGAATTATATAAATTATATGTTTATGAATCTGAGCGTGGGTGTGTTCGTGTATTTGTTACTTCTTAACGCTAAATGGCTGAAAGGATTTGGATAAAATTTGGTACGTACTAGTGTTCTTCGAGCAACGCATATTACCACAATACAAAACAGCGGAGAACAGGATGGTAGTTGAGTCGGAAAAGTTGTCAATGGAGACCGCGGATCAGCAAGTGCAGTGTAGGACGTCCACCAAGATGGACGGATAACCTGGTTAAAGCCGCGAGCTCACGGTGGATGCAGGCCGCTGCCAACCGGAGCAACTGGAACTGGACAGGACTGGATATGTGGGAGACCTATGTCCAACAGTGGACGCCCTACGGCTGATATGATGGTGAACTAACACAATCAGGCCACAATATAATAAAAGTTACAGTTGCTACAATTCTACATACCTAATTGCCGTGTTGCCAACCCTCTCCAAGCAAAAAACAGAAGTTTGAACTTAAAAAAACAATAGAAAACAGTAGCTGCAAGCGGCCGCGTTAGGTATTCGTTTGGGATATTGCTGTCTTTATAATATGAATTTTGTCCTCATATTATACGAATGTACCTACTATGCAAGGATGTGTAAATGAATCGTTTCTATTGTTTAATGCTACACCTCCCTCGTAGCACATCCTTGCACATTATTGATGGAAACAGTGCTTTAGACAATAGAAAAGTTAGTCTGTATGTCCTATTCTTATTTGAATCGCATAGTAAGATTTAAAAAAATCAGGAGCTGTTTTACAAGTTGTCGACTATGACTATTTTTTTTCAATTTGATGTGCATTATTATTGACGAAATTATTATTTTATTATTCGGCTTTGAGTCCAAGCCACCAAAAACAGTAGAAATTGGTATTAAACAGAAAACAGAGATGTTATGGTGAAAACGTAGATCTACTGTTAAAACAGTAGGTTTGGTACCGCGGCCTAATTGTTAAGTTTCATATAAAAAAGTGTCAATTATGTGCAATAGTACCACTTGTAACTTTAATTAAATAGAGGCTAGTCTATATTTCAATACAAGTCTTGACGATACGGAAGCATTAGACGAACGATGAGCTTCAACCCTTTACAACCATCGTAAAAGAGAACAATATTTACAAAAAGCATTTAAGTATATGTCCAAATTCATTCACTAAACAACTTCTTATTATAACTATCTATACATAGCTCACACTACAATTCATTGTATGTCTTTTAAACACAATCTTTTTGCCAATGTGGCCAATTTTCATTTTTTTATCCTGTTTAAAAAGTAGACATTCGAAAATAATTCACTAACATCCCAGGGGATCTCCAGTTCGTAATTCTGAATCTATCATACCGTCCCGTTTACTCTCATTTTAAATACTATTAGCGTGAGCAGAACGGCACGATACAAAGTGCGAATTTCCAACTTCGGTTAAGGCCATGACAACGCGAGAAAAGTGTTGCCAACTTACTGGTGGTTTAGATTCACGGAATACAAAATACAAAAGGAAACGTCATAAGTCCCAGTCTTCCGAAAGCGTTGCTGGAAATGCCTCCATGTGCATTAATGCACTCTTTGAAATGTAGGCGATTATTGGCAGCCTCAATTCGAAAAAAGTAATAACTTGTGAACTGGCAGCACAATTAGAAGAGTTTAATGTAATAGGAGGGCTACTACAAAATAGCGCTCTCAACGGGACGGTAAGATACGCTCTTTGTAGTATAGAGCCAGAGGGGCTACTACGTAATTCGAAATCGAAGTTCGTATCATACCGTCCCTCTCGCTCGTTTTAAATAATATAAGCGTGAGCGGGACGGCAAAACACGAAGCTCGAACTTTGCACTTCGTAGTAAAGGCCAGGTTTCCAAATAAAAATTGCATCCTCCGTGGAATAGCGGAAGGTTAGAAAGAGCTGTTTATAAATGTATCAATTTATTGAATCAGGCGTTACTTTGCGGAGGTCCATATCAATGAACTAAAAGAATTTCCTTGCTCACCCGCGACCTTACGATAGCTAAGCTTATGCAAAATATGCGTGTTCATGCAGTTCCTCCACCTCCACAGTCCACACTGTAAGAACACACACAAATCACACAAACCCATCTATCACCACCACCACACTACACTGACGCGTTTCGAACTCAACCAGAGCTCATATTCAGAGTGACACAACCGTACACCACGCTACCAGTTGTTAGCTATCGTAAGGTCGCGGGTGAGCAAGGAAATTCTTTTAGTTCATTTATAAATGTAGCCTTTATCCGGTAGATGTCTCCAGATATATCGGATGCTTCTCTAATTATCAAAAAAAACAAACAATGAAATTGGCTAACCTATACGCTCAGTTGAACTTATTTTTAATCAGCGTGTCCCGTAGACATGACATTTTCTCTTACTTTTCAGTGTTATACAATTTTGAATAGAGAAATGTTGCCCAATGAGTAAATTGCATTATTTTAGTTACCTTTAATGACACTGACAGAAATTTTCAAAATTCTAGTTAAAGGCACCCTGTCCTATAGATACCATATTAGGAGGAGTATTTTGTAGATAAAGGTATCTTGAGGCAAAAAGTATGATCTGCGTACGATAATAAAGTGTAGAAATCCAATGAGCGCGCAATTTTCTTCCTTATAGTCCGAGAGCTGGTGGTTTATAATAGGTATTTTAGCTAACATAAAAACTTTATTTATGATATTATGTAAATACTTAGTAAATAAAAAAAGAACAACGATCTGTCTGGAGGAAAGTAAAGCTACAACGATCCTGTAAATATAAACAAATTTCACAAAAAGTCTGAGGCACCTTGAGTCTTTATTACATTTTAAAAAAAGGTGCCAAATAATTCTATTGGGTCTATAAGTCAGCCAATTTTTTCAAATGGTATATAGATTTGATTTGATTTATGATTTGAGACACATTGAAATATTTTTTTACTTAGAAAAGCCTTGAACAGAAAAGTTGCACTGCTCCCACTCGTCAGGGAGGAAAAGTTACTTTTCTGAAGGAGAGGTGTGAAAAGTAACTTTTTGTACAGCTTTACACGGCCACCCTGATTGACAATTCAACAAAAATGTAACATTAATGAAATTGGTCTAGTCAGCTCAGTTCATTGTCTATAGCACATTTTAATTAAAACATTATTTAGCTATATCTACATTACATAGCCTACCAATGTATATTATGCATATCAATACAGTAGTATCGTTTAACTAGAAAAGTATTTTGGTTCTGTGAGCTGTATACTCATAACTTGCAAAATGGCTGAAATAAATAGGTACTTTTTATTGAAATCCCGATGGCTCTGACTTTTCAAAAAAAATCCCAAAACCGGATCGACAAAAAAAGAGGAGTACTAGTCGGACTCGCTCGATTCCGTACAAATTTGTATGTAATCACCGTTTTTAATGACTGTATAATTTTTATATGGAATCACCTTTTTTAATGACTGTATCATTTGATTGCATTTTCGGCGAAATATGTTTCGCCAAATTTCACTTTAGCAACCAACTTTTCGCCGAAGTTTCATTTGGAAACCAATCCTTGGCATAACTTTGCTTCGCATTTTCTTATTTCGCAACATTTTTATATTGCAAAATTTACTTCATCACACTTTTATGTGGCAAACAATTATGTAGTAAATGATTGGCTAAGGCAAATAACAAATAGTCAAATAACATTTGCAATTTATACATTAGGTAGGTATATCAGTCATGATATACATTAATAAAATTAATAAATGTTAAATCATGTGGCGGTGAGCGAGCGAAGCGAGCGAGCAAGACGAGACTAGGCAGAAGCGACTTGGATAGGTTAGTTCAGAAGGCTAAGGCGGGAGGAAGCGTAGCGTAGCTTCCGCCTTAGCCTTCGATGTTAGGTTTTGTAACAGAACGGAAAAACATTGGCTTGCTTGCTTGTTTGCTTGCTAAATGAAGGAATGCAATCAACGCATTTGACGAAAACACAAATGACATCTTAAAAATATCCCAGGTAATAATTTGCATACTAATCATTTATAATCATTAGTTGGGAAATGATATCAGTGCGAAATGTTGAGTTGGGAAATGAATTTCGCCTAATAAAAGTATGGGATAAATAGTTTGGGAGTTAATAATTTGCTAAATAATTTTCGCCAAAACAGTAGTAAACCGACTGTATCATTTGATTGCATTGACTAAAGGGCATGAGAAGAGAAGCAAAAAACCTTGCTAAACGGTACTACCAGTTTAAAAGCCTCCATCTCATTCACGCATAACCCTACCATAAGGTGGAATGAGACCTCAAGAGTGCACTTACAGAATCAACCAATCAACGACGCTCCATTGTATAATTCTTCGCGTCTTTGCTCACTCCAAAGCACACTCTAAAGTTTCGTTGTAAATTAAATTAAAATATTTTAACGTACGTCAGTACTTTAACAAAGTATGTTTATCAATCAGTTCAATAAACATGACATTAGCATTGGAGTGCATAGGGTCTATTCTAGGGTAGATAGTCTACGCTAGGGTATGGCAGGGTAGTTTGCACCACCCGCACCGGCACTACCTACCCTGTACCACTACCATGAGTTTACATTGACCGTATTTTTTTTATGGATAATTGTACAGCGCCTCTACAAATAATTTACGCCGTCGCTATCGAGTACGGTCACTGTAAACTCATGGTAGTGGTACTGCTGGCTACTCAATACACGCCGTCGGAAATACGACTATAATTTTTCAAAACCATAATGTTTGCTTTAGATATTTCCTAATGATGTTACAATATGCTCCGGTGAAATTTGTAGACTGAACGAACTTATATCATACATGAATGTCTTTCATACAAATCATCGTCGTAACAAAACGACGATCGTAAATGGAATGCTGTACAGTGTACATTAATCCATCCTTGTAAATTAGCTAAACGCTTTTGAAAAATCTATTGTTAAACATAATAAAGCGAAATATAATTAGAATTAGATACTTTAATCGTGCCAAACTTAGCTAGCACCCTGAAATGAACATATACATATATATTATCTAATCACTCGAAATGTCTCCTTTATGCACGATGACGTCTCTTATACTATGTCTTGAACACTTTTTATAGGATAGTAATCCTTAAGTTACTTATAATGGTTCATATTTGGCTTATAGAGCCGAAGGATTGTCGTCTCCTAGTGACTTGTTTCCAGAATCTTTTCTCGAATTGCTTCTCCTGTAAATTATGTAAGTAAAATCATATTTAAATGCATCAAAATCTATGTATAAACTGCAAGTATCATACGTCAAAACGGCACACATTCGTTCACAGCGCGGATTAGTGAACCTATTACTATATCGAAAATACAAACTGAAACATAGATGCACAGAAAAACCAGAAAAAGAGACCAGCGCTGGGAATCGAACCCAGGTCCTCAGCATTCCGTGCTGCATGCTATACCCCTACACTACACTGGACAGGAGTTTAGATACCAATTTCTCCAATGCATCACATATCTCAGCTTGTTTCTTTCTTATTTAGTCACTTAAGCAGCGACACTAGCGACATCTATGTTTTACTCATCGAGAAACTTTCAACACTCCATCCTTCAATATAGTTTATCGACGTCTGCATACGGAATACCTACCATTATTTTTACAATGATAGAAAATTGAAGATAATCAGCACACTAAATCATTGGGGTGTGTAATGATCGGTATAACAACATTTGACATAATTTCAAATGATATAACAACATTTGATATAATTTCAAATGATGAGTTTCACAGAATTTTTTTATAAAATAAACCTGACCTAACCTAACCAAAAGTAAATCAAATCGATGTAATAACAATAGAAATGAGTTTGGCTTTTTACCTTTTCGACGCCAACGACTCATATATACGCACCGCAGGTTCCACGCTAACGACCTATATATACGTCCATTACTTCAATGCAAAAGCAACTTTCGTTCAATTGTATCAAGGTTCAATTGACTGGCGTATGGGTGATGTATTTTGTATTTGACGTGGCGGCGAAAAGGTTAAGATAAAATTGCTTTATATCAAATGAAAATTATATCAATTGTTGTTATATCCTGTTTGTTATATCCTTCGTTACGTACCGAAATCATTGCTATAAAAAAAATGACCCAAAGGAATACTTAAATAATTGAAATCGATTCCAGTGCATTAGTGTAAAAATAAAATTAATTAGTTAATTAGTATAAAAATCTTAAACAACTAACCAACGATAATACAGTGAGTCAAGCCAGAGGTATAAACAATAAATACAATAACCATTATTCGCATTGTCAAGGACATTGTGAGGAGGTACATTCGTTCCATGCTAGTTATCGCCAAGCGTGATACCCAAGTCCGCCGTTCCTCTCAATCAGATCACTGAGATTTTTGTCTAGTGAAATAACCAATCTATCCAAAGACGGTATTTTTAATGAACGACGGACCGTTCGCATAAAGCTAATTGAATAACGAGAGCATTAGGAATATTAACGATAAAAGCTCCCTTTTTGTAAAAATACCACTAAAGATATGCGCAGAGTCTCTTTCCAGGAGCAGGAAACCAGTGGAGACCCAACGCAGAAGCCACCTCGCTCGCCGAAAATACGCTTACAGAAACGAACTTGTTCCATAGGTGAAAATAATATGGCTAGATGGCGTAGTATCGAGAAGTCCGTTGGACGTGACCGTCTTGCTGCGATTGGTTCATTTAGTTATCTAACCAATCATAAAATTGACACAAATGTTCACAAAGTACCTAGTCAAACGAACCTCACGAACTCACGACACAAGAGTCCACTAGTTTCTTATCGAAACCCTCATTCCTACACTGTGTCAGTCAAGCCACATAACATCCCGATTTGTTAGCTGTAAGTCGCTCGCAACTCCCCCCGCAAATATCGGTGAGCCACATTCAGAACAAAATTACGTCTCCACTAGTTGCCTGCTCCATGCTTCCGTGCCAACCTGTAGTATAGCGTTCTCATCAAAAAGCGAGGAATGCACGTGATAGCTTTCAAGCGATCGATTTTCAGGTGCAACTCAAGTGCCATATAAGTACGGTTATAATATATATTAATTGCATTATTTTATAATATAGCGCAGGTTTTGACACGCTCTGCGGACATTTCGTCACCGATCTTATAAAACTGCATTAAAATACAAAGTATATAAATATATGAGCACGACCGTATTGTCAATCGAGTAAGTACATGCTCAGATATATTTGAGCATTAAGACCGTTCTCTAGGTACTATAGGTAGGTAGGTATAAATCAACGGATGTCTGGAACAACTACTAGAATGTTAATGTCACTCGAAACACGTCGGTTTTCTTCGTTTTACTGAAGTATTAAATGAAAAAGAAAACCGATATTTATTTCGAGTTTCGAAAGATTAGCAAACTAGTTTAAGTGTACCCGCCGAAAGTAAATAAAACAGTAAGTATACTTAACCTTTTCGCCGCCACGTCAAATACAAATGGCATCACCCATACGCCAGGCTTGTATATTGTATTGTAATGTCTAAAATTGAACCTTAACACAATTGAACGAAGGTTGCTTTTGCATTGAAGTAATAGACGTACTCGTATATATAGGTCGTTGGCGTGGAACATGGGCTGCGTATGAGTCGTTGGCGTCGAAAAGGTTAACGCAATACCGACCACTTACTTTCTCAACCTCGTACCTGGCGACATTAAATCGCTTTAGAATCATCTTTATTTTAACTACATAGAGTAATGATTTGTTGTATGTATAAATCGGGTAGATACGAGATTGATAAAGTAAGCGGTTGATATGTTTGGCCGGTCGGTGGAGAAAATCCGCCAAGTGTGTCACAAACCTTAGAGAAGTTTTAATAACAGTAGTAATGTCAAAAGTGCTAATTGTGCCACACAAGTGCTTTAAGCAAAATAAGGCTGCAAGCAGCAGTGCCCTGCTTGAATCGTGAACTTTGTTAACCATGATTCAGGAAGGTAACACATAACACCACAACCCACAACATTTGGAAGACTTCAGATTATTAGCTCTATTGTTCTACGAATTATTTTTTATATTATACAAGTATATCACACGTTTTATGGTTAAGATCTAGCTTGGTCTTAGCTCTGGGAAAACGCTTTTTAACGAGTATTAGTCCGAGCATCGCCCATGTGCTTATATTTACTTTTCAAATGTCCCAGGCCCCATGTTTCGCAAAATTTTGAAAAATGACGAATGCAAGGTAAATGATTTGAAATCATTTAAAAACAGAATAAAACTACACAAATGACATCAAAAGTATCTATGTTTTTTTCATACAACACGATATAAAGAGTTTAAAAATAGTAATTTCAAAGGCCAAACTGACCTTACTCACTTGAAAATTTTTTGCATTATTTCCGTCGTATTCTATATAGCTGTTCACATTGTGGTGTTATTTTATTCCCAAGTAAATAAACGCAAGGAAGGAAAAAGCCGGGTGTAGAATGAAAAGCGCAATGATTTCATTACAAATATATTTTTCGATCGATCGAATTAAAAATGGACAGACCAGTTCAACAAACAACAAAATTTTGAAAGCTGGATTTAAATTTAGCCTAGGTTAAAAGCGGGAACAATTGACATATAATTTAGTGCCAATACGTCAAGATTAACAATTAACGAACTTAGTTGTACTTAATTCAAGGTTTAGATTAGGTTTTAAGATAAAAATATTTTATTAGCCAATAGGATAAAGATGGTTATAGCGTTATAGTTCTAAAATTCCAATTAAGGCGTTTTAGTTTGCAATTAATGTTCTACTTTGTATTTCTATGGTCAACCCTGCCCCGTATTAATATTTAAAAATTCGACTAAGTAAAATTTTGAGGTCTGAAAACACGGAGTGAGGAAAAAAATTCCTTTGCATACAAAACTAATTGACTGGGCACATTTTGCCTCGTACATTATGCTACGTAATTTAGTAACTCTAAATTCAACACATTTTCAAATATGCCTATTAATCAACAATTACTTACCCCAAATATGTACTGAAAAACAACCTCGAAGTTTAACATTTTTGTTTTCTAAAAATTTTAAAATCTCATTTGGCCTCTCTTGCTTTTCACTTGAAGGCAGTTTGACTTAATAAAGAGAAAGAAGGCTAATATCAATTTAATGTTACAATACTAGTCAAATCCGAGAATGCTCATGGAAATTAAGCAACAACCTATTCGTTGCCTTTTTCTATGTCTACTACTTTTGTTTCGAACTTCGATTATTAAATTGCAAAACCAAAGAAATATTCCATTCAACTATTTGGTCGCCGTCTAATCATGTCAAATGACAGGTTTCTTTTAATTTACGTAAAGAAATGTTCCCATGTAGATTCAGTGGCTCCGTTATCCAAATGGCTATAACATTTTATTTTTATTAGCATACTTTTTTGACACGTACTTATATTTGTTTTGACATGTGATAATCTGATAATATTTAGCTAGAAATTAAGGCGATGTATGGATATTCGTCAAGTTTTAAAGCTAGTGAAATTGTCAACACTCTAACCTCGCCTCGTTAAGTAGGTTGACTCTAAGTACTTGCCCAAGTTTGCAGCAAGTGAAACTTGAATAACTGAGAAGCTTCTCTAGCTGAGACTCATGCTGATATAGCTGATAGGTAGCCTCTTCAAGGCCAGAGTATAGGCTATCTATCAGTAAACTAGTGAGATACACCTGCACTTTCAACGGGTTTATTTAGATACAGTACAGGTAGGTGTGGATGAGGTGGCATACACCGGTTCAGTAAATACAGGTAGGAAAGCTACAGGTAGGTACAGGTAATATTGGGGGCAATCACGTGTCAGTTTTGTGAAAAAAGCTGTATATATCGTAGGCAATGTGATTAGACCCCGAGAGCCCTGTTAATTTTCAGCTTTCCAAGTTTCACTTTGTTACATTATGCTATAAATAATTGCAAATTATTTGAGTAAGATTAGGTTAGAGTGACTGTAATGAGATTAATATTAAAATTATACAGCGCGTATTTTTATATAAACACAGACTTCCAGATTTTGCAATCAATTTTAATTTTAGCAATATTAACTACCGAATAGTAATATATTTTTTAATTTTTTTTCGAGCAGCAATGTATTGCGTACAATAATTTTACACCAGAGAGACGCGGATTAGTGTTGTTACCAAGCCATAAAAAAAATCGGATCTGCGACAGCTGTACAGTCACATCATGACGTAATAATTGCGTGCTAATTTATTAAAGGAATAATCGTATTTTTTAATAAAACATAAGAACGTTATGTTTCTTAGGGCCTTTTCTACCTTGAAATAATTATGATTATAAAAAAATAAACGCTGTAATAGCAGAATGCGAATAAACGTGGTGGCTTATGTCAGTTGATCTTATAAAAGGATAGGCTAGATTTAGTGCCAGGGAATATAGAAAACCACACATCAATAAATGTCATGATATAAAAAAAATACCAACACTTGAGCAATTGAGCATACTTACTGCATGTGGCGTAAATTTGATGTTAAATATATAGTTTTTTTTAATTTTGAGAGTACCTTTTACTTTTTTTTCAAAATTTGCTAACTCTGGGTTACCATTGGTCAGAATCATCAACACTTCTTATTTGGACGAAGAAAAAAGAAAAAAAAACTCTCCACTATTTCATTTGTCAGTTTTGTGACCTCTTTTTATACAGTTTACTTATAGTCATACCTGCGCGTCGTTACAAAATGGGCACATAATAATTATATGGAAAATTGGAGGTATTTTTTTTCTTCGTTAAAATCAGCTCGCGATTCTGAGTAACAAGAACCCACCTAATTCCGAAAAAAAAAACTAGAAGGTACACTTAAAATAAAAATCCTCAGATTTTACACTCGTTTTTGAGCGTTATGTTTTGCCTACGAGCCGGCCTGCTGAATGGCGGTGTAAGTAAGCAGTAACAGAGTAAATTTTTGACCGTCAAATTTAAGAAGGGATAGTCTTAGGCTGGAAACAGTGCTCGACCGACGGTACGTCCTGACCGTCGGTTGCGAAAATTCATTCAGTGCTACGCTGACGGCGAACTGCGACGCGTGTGTACAGTTCACAGGTCGGTCGCTCCGTCAGCGAAGCACTGAACGCATCCATACAATCTCATAGCTCGACAGTCGACCGACGCCGCGCGACCGACGAGCCGGACCGACGGCTCGACCGACCGTACGCGCGCAGCGCACCAAATCACGCGCGTACTGTCAGCGTAGCTGTGAGCGCATTCATAGACTTGCATAGATATAGCTACGCTGACCGACGGTCAGCGCCGACGGTCAGCGCTGACCGTCGGTCGAGCACTGTTTCCAGCCTTAAGGAATAGAAAAGAACAAGAGGAATTGGCATGTTAGCGAGGCTCGCTGGTCATAATAGGATGATTGCGAGTAGGTTGAACTGTATATTTGTCAGGCACAGGATTTGCATGTGTGTTGTTGTGATTCTATAGCGTTACAAACGTAAAGTACGAACTGACTTTTGTATTATGTTGTGTTACGTTCAGTATTTGTATTATATTTATATTTCAGTACCGATGTGTGATTTCCCTAAAGAAATACGGCAAATAAATGTCTGCTCCTATATGCACAAGCACAAGGCGTGCACAGACCCAGCACACTAGTTTTTGTCAAAGACATGGACAGCACGCGAGCTCTGAGGGACGTTAAGAATCCAATCAAATAAAATGTCCATGAAAAATTATTTCCGAATACCAGGTTACAAGTACAAATTGAACAAAACTGATCACCACAAAAAATGGACGCTAAAGAAAGAACGTCTGTATATCATCATCATGCCGGAAAACGTTCGCAGTTGAAGTAAGATCTCGCTCTTATACGTGATGATCTTTTTTTTTATCACTTCGCACCTTGCCGTCCCGCTCACGCTTATATTTTTAAATACGAGAGTGAGAGGGACGGTACGATACCAAACTCGATTTTCAACGGGACACTGGACGAGTGCGGGGTATGAGGGACGGGCGGGCGCGACCCTCCGCTTCCTCAGACCCCGACCCCTCGGAATCGCGCGCGTACTGAAGCATAATGTCTATCCCTTTCCAACAAATAAGCGTATGCGAGGGATAGACTGTACGCTAGACCACAATAATGGTCATAGTGTGCTAGGTTCTTAGGAATACGCAAAGCTTTGGCCCCAGCGTCGCACATCTCTGACATTTTGGTATTTTTAACGTTTTTATCATAGCACAGTTGTTACGGAATAAAAACAGTAAATTTAGATAACATTCATAAAAACAGCCTTATGTTTTGAATGTTTATTATCAATCACATTTGGCAAGTTACACTAGTGATGAAGTTAAAAATCTGCTGGATATTAATTAAATCATACACTTTCCAAAGGTTTCCATTCCAAGAGCTAAAATCATAGAGTAATTATCAACAGAGGGGAAATGTCATATAATTTGTTTGAATAGAATTTCGCCAAGTTATTGCGGTTAGCTTCGGTGTTACATTCGGTGTTTATTCTTACAGTTAATTTGTTCTTTATTGAGTACTTGAGTACTCACGAGGCTAGAGTTCGAAAAGCAAATATTGCGAACAACGTCGACAGTGTCGGGGGGCTACTACGAAATTCGAAAATCGAAGTTCGTATCGTACCGTCCCTCTCACTCTCGTATTAAATAATATTAGCGTCAGCGGGACGACACGATAGGCAGTTCGAATTTCGCACTTCGTAGTACAGGGCCGGGTTATATTTTTTTTCGAAGGTTCTTTTGTAATGGAAACCCATGAAAAGTGCATAAAGACGTTAAATTATTTAATGGAAATGCATGGCTTTCTTGTAGTCTTTGGACGTCAGCATCAAAAGTAGCTTTACACATTCGTACTTTGTCGTTTTACGGCCACATACTAAACGCCATGCAAGATTGTCAACGTGTCATGTGACAGTAAAAAAGTGATCAGCTGTTTTTGATGCAGACTACTAAAGGCTAAGAGTAAGTGGCTGGAAAAGCTTAGAAAACTTAAGTTTAACCCCCTTATTCATAAAACTTAACAAGCCTATGTTAACTAACAAATGCTTTGTCCCTTTCTAACAAATACAAATGTCGAAGTGACAGATAAGGACAAACGAATTTTAGCGGCATTTTAACTAAAATAGGTTTGATTGTCGTTTATGAATAAGGGGGTGTAGGTGTGTTTGTGGTCCTGGCACATGCCTGCTGCGTTGGATTGAGTAGTTGAGAACCGATAGCTGCACCTTGATCGAATACTTTGTGCGTGTGATTTGGACCTTTAAATTTTTTATAGAGCTATGAGCTTCACTATATTTAATCCTCAAGTAATTCTAAGCATTTCTGACGCGGGCCACGACAAAACAAATGCCGCTGGTGCGAGGTGGGGAGGTTCAAAGACGCCCACCATATTTAAAAAAAATCTAGACATTTCTGGCTGGCTACTATGGCAAGCTTGGTATTATTTTCTTATAAATTGAGGATGTACCTACATGTTATGTCAAAGTCAGCCCAACAGAGGGACGTGATTATAAGTTAGAATGAGATGAAAATATATAATGTAAACACTATAGTACGACCGAGTGACTGGTGTATCGCCTACGCAGTGAAAGTTCGAGGGGACGGGTGTCGGTTGATGCATTATAAATAATCCGGTTGATATATTGAACGAAATGTATTTATAAAACCTTGATTACATCAAGAATTGGTCGCGTCGTTGCCGGGATAAAAGCATATAAAGAACTTGCTTTCACATTAATAATAAACAAATATGTGTACAAAAAAAAGTATATTGATAATAATAATAATAATTTATTTATTTTTCTCCACCACCAAGTTACATTGGCGCCGTCTCATTTTGCTAAGACATCATTGAAGGCTGGTGGGCGGCCGCAAGGGCCGAAACAGCAAAATGCCGTAAATATGAAAATCTGGCAAACAACACCATATTTGCGGCTTTTACTGTTCAAACTCTTGGTCCGTTGGAACCCGGAACAAAAAAAGCTTGTACATTTTTTAAATAAGAAGCTTTCCCGTTCCACTGGTGACCACGGGGCTGGCTCTTTCCTCGGTCAATTGCCATACAACCAGGAAACGCAGCCAGCCTTATGGGCACCCTGCCCAATAGCAGCCACTTGGGTGATATTAGTAAATATAGATTTTTAGGATTAGAGTAAGTTAGTTTTAGTTCTATATTTATTTATTTTTGTTAATTATTGTACACATTACTCGTACGTGTTATTTATTGAAGTTACAATGTGTCAGCGAGAACTAGGCAGAGCCTGTGCGTCAGGTCACCAGGTCTCCAACCCTCAGTTGCCTGTAGTTACTACTCTTCTTAATATTATTGGGCGTATGGGCTCATTTTTGTTATTATTTGTTCTAGTGTCGGAACTAGACTTTTCCGAGCGTCCGTAACTCATAACTCGACTGAGCACTGCGAAAGACGCGAGTGAATTACTTCGCCACCCCACCTTACCCCTAATCACCCATCCTCACTGACCAAGGTTCTACGCAGGCAATACGCCAATTACTCCGTCGTACTATAATGCCAACCTCTCCAACCGTCTCGTCTTAACCCCAGCTATATTTTTCGATTGCTGGTAGACAAGTTAACCGTCTTCAAGTATGTTATATTCTCGCATAAAACCCTTGCAGGTTTTCGTCGATCCTGGAGTACGATAAAGTCTGGGTATAATAGGTCTAACTTATAATCACGTTCAATGAAAGCTATCGTTTTTTGTCTCACTAGATGACGCACTGTTGCGTGAGGTTTTTAAGTGTGGCTTTCGAAGTCTTTTATTACGGGCGTGAAAACAAAATTAGATTAAAATCATATTTAATTCACCTTAAAAACGTACCATAAAAATATCGAGCATGCCACAGTGTTCCATAGTCCCCGTTTTGTTCGGAAAAAAGGATGGACAATGGTTTCCGAAAGACAAAACTGCGTAAAACACAGACATTCATTGCCCCGGAACTCTTATTTGCCACAATTAATTTCAGATAATGCAAAATATTCACAAAATTATTCTAATTATTAAATAAACCCGCGTAGCTCTCCCAAAAACTATGAGATTTGACAATTCGGAGACCTCACGCTACACTAGCGCCTCTAGTGGCGAATTCATACGCGATAGCCCTCATTGGGGCAATGTTGGCTCATGTAAAGCGTGGGCCGCGTTCCCACCAGAGGTGGCTAAGCGGTGCGAGGATGTAGAACTTTGTGACTGTTCCCACCAGAGATGTGCGAGGTAGCTGAGCGGTGGGAGGAGGCGTAGCGAGGGGGTCTCCTTCGTAATCCATAATATCGTTTGTCCTAAACTCAAATGCCATAACACTTTTGACATATAATACTCTTGCCATTATGATCTTATGTCCTAATAATCATAAGCCATAATATCACATGTCCTAATACTCTAAATCCCTAATATGTTTTGTACTAATATAGTAAGGCATAAAACTTACGAGTAATAATATTAAAATCCATAATATGAAAAGCCTCGTTAAAATATCAGAAGGAAAATAATATGAAATGCCATAACAGACCACTTGTTGGCAAACAGTGACTTGCGAGCCAGAAAAGTAGATTAGGTTAGAACTGAGACCCCAACAGTGACGAACCGGTACCAGAAAAGTAAGTTAGGTTAGGTTAGAACTGCGACCCCTACAGAAACAAACCGCAGCCTGAAAAGTAGGTTAGGTTAGAACTGGGCCCCCAACAGAAAGTAACCGCAGCTAGGAAAATAGGTTAGGATAGAATGGCGACTCAATATTAGGACAAAAAATATTATGGCATTTACATTATGTCAAACGTTATCATGGCAAAAAATCATTATGGCAAAAGTTGTTATGGATTTTGAAATTGGTGCAAATAAGCATTAGGATATTCAATATTAGGTCAAAAATTATTATGACATTTACATTATACACGTTATTATGGCAAAAGATCATTATGACAAAAGTTGTTATGGATTTTGAAATTAGGACAAACCATATTATGGATTATATAGACCCGTAGCGGGCTCTTTCGCGAGCGGAATTGCGGCGGGAGTGGAGGAGTTGGCCGCTACACATTCCTCGCAATATCCCTCGCAAGTCATCCCTTTTGCACGTACTTCTCTTGTTTTGTATAAGGCTGAGGCTCCACTGAGGCGGAGCCGAGCGGAGCGGAGAGGACACGTGTAGGGATCGACCAATCCCAACACGTCTTATAATGAAAAGACTACATGTGGATTCAACTAATATGATTGGTCGGTCCCTACACGTCTCGTCTCCGCTCCGCTCGTCTCCGCCTCATTGGAGCTGCAGCCTTATACAAAACAAGAGAAGTACGTGCGAAAGGGATGACTTGCGAGGGACATTGCTAGGAATGTGTAGCGGCCATGCGCGTCCTGCTCTCCCGCCGCAATTCCGCTTGCGAAAAAAGCCCGCTACACACCCTCGCTACGGGTCTATATAGTCCATAATATCTTTTGCCCTAATTTCAGAATCCATAACAACTTTTGTCATAATGATCTTTTGCCATAATAACGTTTGCCATAATGTAAATGTCGTAATATTTTTTGCCCTAACGTGCTACGCGAGGATAGGCAAATGAAGCATGTTGAAAAACAATTCCTCGCAACACAGCCTCCCACATCTCTGATGGTAACGCCGGCTCAGGTGGTATTGATAGTCTAGCGACGTGCGACGCCGTCAGCTGTCCCATTCACACATATCCGTTGACAAAGCATATCTTATAATAGCCATTGTTGCTCACAGTGGCTCGTCGAGGGGAGAATGGACGCGTACCGAGGAGCAGCGGCTCGCGGCGCGGGCTATCGGAGGACGCTCGGCGGCGGACGAAACCCAATCTGAAACATCATGTTTTTTTTTTATTCGACTGGATGGCAAACGAGCAATTAGGTCTCCTGATGGTAAGAGATCACTACCGTAAACTGCTTCAACTTTGCCCTCTGGCCCCAACATTGCCTGATTTGATTTAGAGTCGATAACTTAGCACTCTTATAGGTTTTAAACTTTTATCTACACGGGAATTATTATTACGAGGGGATAAATGTTTAAAAACCTAAAGGGTGCTAAGTTATCGACTCTAAATCGAATCAGGCAATGTTGGGGCCAGAGGGCAAAGTTGAAGCAGTTTACTACCGGCCAGAAACATCTGCAATACCAGGGGTATTGCATATGCTTGCCATGCCAACCTAGAGGCCTATGACGGGATACCTTAAGTGCCAGCAATTTCACCGGCTGTCTTACTCTCCACGCCGAAACACAATAGTGCAAGCACTGCTGCTTCACGGCAGGATTGCGTGCAAGATGATGGTGATCATTTCCCATCAGATCGTTTGTCTCTATGGTGTATGTAACTATACTCACATCTTCCCGTTCTGACATAGAGAGCGCGTCCGCGAACGCATCGTCTGAGCTTCCACTCGCGCCAGCTGCTCCATCTCCGAAAGTTTCTCGTTTTCTGGAACTACAGCATCCATGATACAAGAATGAGCGATTCGAAATTCCGATTCTGTACGCACATGCCACCATGTCGAATTCCGAATTGGAGAAAACTTCGGACGTAACACGGCTGTTGCATAGATTTGGGATTTACTGCGTTCAGAATTGCGAGTGTATATGTGGCGGTCCTAGAAGACAGGCGAAATATCGTTGATGGCGTTAATATCGTGACATCGTGTGCTCTTTTTAACCCCCGACTCTTCGCAAGTCATACCGTAATTTTAGTCCAAATCATCGTTTGTCATCATTTTTTTCCCATTGAAACCTTAAATTTTTCTGAAATTTTTAAGTGGTCATCCTATAGAATACTTTAGGTTGGGTTAGGTTTATTTTATAACAATTCTGAATATTTATTGGATTCAGAGAAAAAAGAGTTATGACAAACGATCATTCGGACAAACATTACATTCGGACTTTTGATAAGTATGCGAGCCGATATGGAATCCGGAATTCCGTTCCGGGATTTCACATACGTTTATTTCAATTGTGAACGCACAGGCCACCATGCGGAATTTCGAATTAGAGAAAAATTCGAACGGAAAACTACTGTCCGTATGTGGTAGGTCCAAAGGTCAATAGATTTCTATGGATTTACTGCGTTTCTAAAACGTATGTGTGTGATGTGGGTCCACATCGGCTCGCATACTTATCAAAAGTCCGAATGTAATGTTTGTCGAATGATCGTTCAGAATTGAAATAAACGTATGTGTAATCCCGAAACGGAATACCGAGTGTATGTGTGCGTCCCTTACTCACTTAGCAAGAACTAACTACTATCAAGTTCATCATCATCATCCCAGCCTATATACGTCCCACTGCTGGGCACAGGCCTCCTCTCAGAACAAGAGGGCTTGGGCCATAGTTCCCACGCGGGCCCAGTGCGGATTGGGAACTTCGCACGCACCATTGAATCGCTTCGCAGGTTTGTGCAGGTTTCCTCACGATGTTTTCCTTCACCGCAAAGCTCGTGGTAAATTTCAAATGTAATTCCGCACATGAATTTGGAAAAACTCAGAGGTGCGAGCCGGGGTTTGAACCCACGACCCTCTGTTTGAGAGGCGATAGGTCAAACCACTAGGCCACCACGGCTTCACGACTTCTTCGACTATCAAGTTAAAGTACTGTAAAAGACGAAGCTGCAATATTACCTTTCCAAGCATATACAGAACTGCGCGAAGTAGTATGCGGCACGGTGCGGCGGGGGTGCGCGCGGCACATTGTCACTGTGTCGGCGCTCGCAACGCGGCGCAGCAGTGACCGCTGACAAGCTGCGCGAAACGACCAGGGGTCTGATACGCCACCCTGCAAAATGCCAGCGTTAGAGATTGCTGCACCAAACTGGTGCGAACGCTAGTATTCTCGATCTATTCCTATGGCTCTGAGACTTGGACACTGAAAGCTGCAGACTGCAAACGTATAGACGCCTTTGAGATGTGGTGCTGGAGAAAGATGCTCCGTATCCCCTGGACAGCATTTCGGACTAACGCCTCCATATTGCGAGAACTGAAAGGCTCCTCGCGTATGTCATCCGAATGTCTGTGCAGGGTTTTTGAATACTGGCCACACCCACACCAGTGATGTCTCAGTTTACTATCATTTTTTGCTCCTAGGTGGCGCTAGTGTGTACGTCACCTGTTTTCTCGCCCAGGCTCCCTCCTGCTCCGCCAGCACATCCTTCCCCTGATCCAGAGCCAGCCGCATCTCCGCCCGCGGGCTGAGCCGTACGCACTCCGGAGGATCCAGCGGTTGCTCCGAAGCTGGAGGAATGGAACAGTCTTACTTGACAAACCAACATTTTCTCTTTCGTTTCAGTTTTCTTTCACTCATGGCAGATATTATCGTATTTGTTTATTTCATTCAATTGGACTATATAGTATGTTTATATTGTTCAATAAAATATTTCTGTGACAGATTAGCTTATCTGTGATATCACAAGCATTAAAGATACATATGTGTCACAAAAATACGCACAACTGAAGAGAGAGTGGCGAAAGAGGCAGTAAGTAAGAAAAAAACTGGCCAAGAGCGTGTCGGACACGCCCGAAATAGGGTTCCAGAGCCATTACGAAAAAATTAAGTAATATTTTTCTAAGGATTTCGTATTTTGTACGGAATATTCCAAGTTTAGGTATATTTTATACCTTAGGCTACTATTTACTCTTAAACTACTAATAATTATCACGAAAACTTAACCGTTATAGTTTTCCTTGTAAGTTTGATATACCTACTTACTACCATTCTGAATTTATTCAAAATTTTCCACCCACCGGTTTAGATTTCACCCCCACCCAAAATCACCCCCACTTTACGTCTATGGGAGGTACTCTAACCTCTTGTACCATTTTAACTGCACAGTTTACGAGTCATCCCATCATCATCCCAGCCTATATACGTCCCACTGCAGGACACAGGCCTCCCCTCAGAATGAGAGGGCTAGGGCAGTAGTTCCACGCGGGCCCAGTGCGGATTGGGAACTTCACACACACCATTGAATTGCTTCGCAGGTTTGTGCAGGTTTCCTCACGATGTTTTCCTTCACCGCAAAGCTCGTGGTAAATTTCAAATGTAATTCCGCACATTAATTTCGAAAAACTCAGAGGTGCGAGCCGGGGTTCGAAACCCGACCCTCTGCTTAGAGGCGATAGTCAAACCATTAGGCCACCACGTCTTGTTTGTATTTTTGATATGGTTTCACGGGATACCCGTAAAAGTAACAAATTTGGAGTTGATATAAAAAATACAAAAAGACTCCAAAAAACCAATCATAATCAAGTGGCATGTTACCTGGCGGCGACGGCGGCTGCGGGTTGTGGATAGCCGTGCGCTCGAGCGTGGATGGCGTGCTGGCCGTGCTGGCTGAGCCCCGGCGGCCAGCAACGGCACGCGGCTCCGCATACTCTTTTGAAGCTGGAAAAGCGTTTACAACTTTGACTTCTTAAAGAAGCAGGGATGTCAGACGGCTACTCAGTAATCCTTGTGCCGAGCTGGCTAAAAGCTGGTACTGAAAACGAAAAACTGGTACCCCTGACTATAATAAACTGCGAACGCACCGAAGAAATACCACGTTCAACATTTTTTTTTGGAAATTATATTGCATTTCGATTTCAAATGTAAAATATTTGAGAAAAATAAATAAATAATTCATGACGTAGATTTTTATCGGAAACGAGGCTTCGTTCGCTTAAGCAAACCATAACATTTTTGCATGCAAGGACCGAGTAGTCTTGGTACATGGTACGTAACACTAAAAACTGGTTTGTGTACCAAGAAGTTGGTACGTCTGACATCCCTGTAAAGGGGGTGACAGACAGTACGTAAGTTAATGTGCGTACGGCTCGACGACTTTACTCGCCCGTGTATCTATATCCTAAGGGGCACTTTCAGGCTTTTTAATCTAGGTTTAAGTGGTCTTAAGTCCTGTCAGATCCATACAAGAACTGTCAGTTTAAGCCTTAAATCGAGATTTAAAAAAGCCTCCAAGACGTCCTAAGTCCATTCTGATTACGCGTACTATTAAAACGCCGAGGAAGAACCAATCCTTTATAAGACAAATGCAAATGACAATTTAAGATCACTAGGGGGGTAGATCACTAGTACTCACCTAATCTGTTGACTGGTTTTTAAGAGAGGTGGTGAGGGACATCTATACCGCTTGCTTTTAAAGTATCGCTAAATATATACTTGAAGGGTAGGTACTCATCAGATTGTGAGAGCGGCGAAGGTGCCTCGATGGTGGGGTACATCTTGAGATCGCTCGCTTTTAGAGTATCTTTCTTAGACCACTGTGGGGTAGACACTTGAAAGACACACCGGATTGTAACGAATTAGACGAAGGCGTCTCGTTGTGGCGGTTGTCTTGAGACTGCACGCTTTTAGCATCTCTCTTTGACCACTGTGGGGTAGATACTTGAAGGGTTACTTACCAGATTGTGAGAGCGTCAAAGGTGCCTCGTTGGTGGGGGTCCGGTCTGGACTCAGCTCGCACGCGGCGCCACCATCGGGCCCCCCGCCAACCCGGTCGTCGCCCGCACCCCCGTCCTCTGCTTCTGGGGGAATAATCACTTTAAGTACCCCCTAGGTACCCCCTTCATGGTGGTAAGTTAGCGCCTGTTCTCGGCCTATGCACGTTAGACATGGGTAATCTCGACTCCGACAAGGGATCTGATTCACTAAATTCAGTACCGAATCCGCTTATCGACTCCGACTCCTTTATTGTCTCCGGTTCTTTCGAGCGATTATTTGTTTGTCTATGGCTGATCCGGTTGAGGTACTGAAGTACCGATTCGTCCTAATGACTCTTTTGAATCTGTGAGTCACTTCGGATATAATTACTACTGGTGAACCGATTGGTATCATGGGATACCTCTTCCTCTGGTAATAAATGCTATTAAGCGTGAGCGGGACGGCACATCCGATCGCGAGTCGCTCGATCCAATAGGTTGGTCGGAGTTAGTAACTCCACGGAGTCGATAAGTTTTGAAAGGAGTCAATAAGGGATTCGGATCTGCTTAAGGATCTGACTCTTTTGAATCTTCAGATCTGGATTTACCCATCTCAAATGCACGTCCCACTGCAGGGGTCTCTCAGAACGAGAGGGCTTGGAGCGTAGTTCCTTCGCGGGCCTTGTGAGCCCGAGCTCGAAACCACGGTCCACGACCCTCCACTTGGGTATAAGACAAACCAAACCATAATGCTACCACGAGTGCTGATTGGCTGCTGTTTTTAACCCCCAACACAAAAAGTGGGGTGTTTGTGGGATTTATTTATTTATTCATTCATTATTGCATATCACATTTATACATAGCAAGTTTGACCGCTGTGTGTCTGTCTGTGGCTCCGTAGCTCTCAAACGGGTGAACCGATTTTATATCAAAGCAGCATTTCTAGCGATGGTTCTTAGACACGTTTTATCAAAGGTTCAGCCGTTTTTTATTGAACTTTTTGTTGGTTAGGTTAAATAAAAAGGGAACACATTTTTGGATCGGTATTTACATACTCCTTGTGAAAAGGTCTGTTGTTGTTATGCTGTTTCCACTGTGTAATGTATAATAATGTCGAGCACCGGTCTATTTTTACAGCCAGTGACTTGTCTTGTTTAACCATATTGATACTCGTAGATACCCGGGTCAATCGACTTTTAGTGTACTTTGTTGCCATAGTAACGTCTCCTATGATTTTAGGCCTAGGCTGCACTACGGCTAAACCGCCGCAGTTTTTAACCGCGTGACTTTATGAATGAAGTGAACTAACGCAAGCGGCCGCAGTGGCGGCTTTTCACCGCGACTGATTTTAAAACCGCGATTTGTTACAGATGAAAAAACCGCGCCAGAATTTGTAACACATAGAACTTATATTGGCGCGCACCAGTGACCAGTGACTAGTGAGTGCTTGCTCTGTTGTGTTTCGGCGTGGAGAGTAAGACAGCCGGTGAAATTACTGGCACTTGAGGTATCCCATATCCCATCTTAGGCGTCTAGGTTGGCAACGCATCTACAATACCCCTGGTGCTGCAGATGTTTATGGGCGGTGGTGATCTCTTACCATCAGGAGACCCACTTGCTCGTTTGCCATCCAGTCGATTAAAAAAACACATTGACGCGGTAACCGCGGGGGGCGGTTTCTGACACAATTCGGGAGAACGCCGCCGAGAATAGTCGTTGTGTTATTATTGTGGCATCGTAATACGGTAGTTGACAACTCCTGATTTTGCCATATCTTAATATTATTATCAAAATATAGATAAACAGATAGTGTTTAGCGAAGAGAAAATTTAAATCGGTTGAAAATTGGATTTATAGTGATTTTTTGATAAATCTATATACCTCTCTTTCTCAAACGCTTTTCTCTATGCAGCAAGTATGGCGGTACTGGCGTGTGACGTCACATGCCAGTATGTCTTTCTCTGTCTAATCTTGAATTTCAAACCTTTATAACTTTGTTATTTGTAAAGGTAGCTTAAAAATTCTTTTTCTATTCGATAACAGGTATTGTGTAGTTTTAATTTATAAAACATGTACAAAATAGTCAAATACCGTATTATGCCGATGACGCATATATATAGATATATGAAGGTGGCTTCAAACTTTGAAAACCGTGGCCAGATTCGCGGTTTTTAATCGCAGTGTGTGCATCTCGGGCGGCTTCGCGGTTTGCCGGTTTACCGCTTGCGGGAAAAAGCCGTAGTGCGGCCCAGGCATTACCCACGGAACTTTTCTGTTCTGTGATTTTTCCTATCACTGATGTCTCCTACCTAAGTCACGGGTCAACATCAGGGGTCGGCAACCTTGGCATGGGCCACATAGTGAGAAAAATAGATAAAGGCGGGCCGCACTTATATGATACCTATTTGATATCTACCTAGTTACCTATTGTAGGTAGGTACAATACTATTAAGTGATATTACAAAACGGGCCGCGTTGGCGACCCCTGTGCTAAATAGTTGATTGACCCACCTACTAAGTACCTACGGAACTGTGCACAAGTCCGACTCGCATTTGAATAGACTGAATGGTAGACTCACCTGACTCTGAAGCAGAGGGCGTTGGGCGCGGTGCGTCGCAGCAGCCGTCAGCATTTAGGCCACGGCTGTCCTGTGCCAATCGCCGCATCAGCGGACAGTCACAATGTGAGACATGACCTAGCTACGCACTACCCGACGCTATGCCAATGGGCCGGACGCTACTCAAAAAGTCTAGCAAAGATTAGTTAATTGTTTACAGAAGGGCCACTGGTGTTTTTTCGTTAAGCAACACAAGAAGAAAATGTGCTGTATGTGCCAGTTACCAGTCACTATGTGGACATTATCAGATCGGTGCTGCCAGTACCGGGAAATCAAAAGTCTAGTAATAATTAGTGGTTTAATTGTTTACAGAAGGGCCACTGTGGTGTCATTTTTGTTAAACGACCCAAAGGGAAATAGTGCGAGCTATATATGCGAGTTACCAGTCACTATGTGGGCATCACCGGATCGGTGCTACCAGTACCGGGAAATCATAACTATTAGTTGTTTTATCTAGCAACAATTAGTTGTTTAATCGTTTACAAAAGGACTAATAAATTTACTCGACGGTAATGTGGCGCATTGTGTCATTATTGTTGGGCAACTCGGAAGCCGTGGTGGCCTAGTGGTTTCACCCATCGCTTCTCAAGCAGAGGGTCGTGGGTTCAAACCCCGGCTCGCACCTCTGAGTTTTTCGAAATTCATGTGCGGAGTTACATTTGAAATTTACCACGAGCTTTGCGGTGAAGGAAAACATCGTGAGGAAACCTGCACAAACCTGCGAAGCAATTCAATGGTGTGTGTGAAGTTCCCAATACGCACTGGGCCCGCGTGGGAACTATGGCCCAAGCCCTCTCATTCTGAGGGGAGGCCTGTGCCCTGCAGTGGGACGTATATAGGCTGGGATGATGAACTCGGAAGGGAGAGAATGTGAGTTAGATATCCCAGTCACCAGTCACCTAATGGACACATCAGAACGCGCAAGACATTTATTTTTGAGCCACCGGCTAGCAAAAATTAGGTACTTAATAGTTTACAGAACGGTCATCAAATATCATTGGTTGACTTTAATGTTGTGTTGTGGCTAGGCAAACCGGAGGGAAGAAATGTGAGTTAGATATCTAACCACCCAGTCACCAGTCACCAGTCACGAGGATCGGCGCGGCGAGCGTCCCGGTGACTCAAAAAGTCTAGCAAAGAGTATTTAATCGTTTACATGCATCTATCAGTTGCTTAAATAATCAGAAGTGTGTTGTTTATGTGAAGTTATCCACAAATTGTCTAATATGTACAAATGCCGCTTCAGCGGACCAGTCACTTTGTAGCCCGAAAATGTATTTACACTGTGACTGGTACTCACACACTCACTCACTTAAGATAAGGCCTGCTACTAGGTGAATATAGTTGTTGTTAACCAGGTGTGTCGATTCTGTTACATGAAATTGTAATCTGTGGTTACTTTATTTAAATAGAGGCAATTAATACATTCGCATCCGGTACTGGCGCTACCTTTTGGTAATTGAGACTTTAAGGTTATAGAATTTTGCAATCCGGCAATCTTGCCCCAATTTAGTGTCGAACCCCAGGTATTTCGGCTCTAAGATGTGACACGTTAACGTAACATGCAACAGCAGCAGGCATGCATCATATAAATTGTACCATCAGCCAAATAAGTGGTCTATCAATTTTTATGTCGCTAAAGTCGACCTTTCAAATTGATAGAAACGTCTCTTGGCGTTATTGTTTTATGACATGCAACCGATTATCAACTTTAGGGTGGTTGACCACATATTTGGCTGATGGTACATGCTTTGGATGTTGCATTGCTGCATTTTTGTACCTATTTAAGTATCTTTCGAAACAATATTTGTATAAGGTGTTAATTAAATAACCGAAAACCTGAAAGTAGTTTGTTCAGAATCAAAAGTAGAATCGGTTTCGGGCACAGTAAATTTATAGACTTATAAGTTAGAAGTTTCATACTATTTGGGATAATTTGATACTGGCCGTTTTTCTGTCAGTTTCATTTCCTTCTAAAAACGGCGATAAGACGGCGATGGATGGGCGATGGGCAACGACAAGAATAAAGTAAGAGTGTAGAGTTACGAATTAAGTAGAATTACTAACTCAGCAGAACATAACGAAATTTTCAAGGTATTTCATATAATTGCAATAACCTAACTATAAATAAAAAAGGCTGTTGGCGTGCCTGAGTTTTTTAGTTATTTAATTACACCTTGTTAATTTTTTAATCGGACGATTTTCACACAACTTTGTATATGTATATAAAGAGAGCTGCTTACAAAATTGGCTCAAAGTATAATTTTAATGTTTAAAATGCGATAACTTTAAATAAAGTAAAAATGAATCTTTAATATAAGTCGTGAAAAACGTTTTACTAATAAATATAATAAGTACAATAGTTGAATATTGTTAAATTATTTATTTCTATACCGTAAACTGCTTCAACTTTGCCCTCTGGCCCCAACATTGCCTGAGTTGATTAAGAGTCGATAACTTAGCACTCTTATAGGTTTTAAACTTTTATCTACACGGGAATTATTATTACGGGGGGATAAAAGTTTTAAAACCTAAAGGGTGCTAAGTTATCGACTCTAAATCGAATCAGGCAATGTTGGGGCCAGAGGGAAAAAGTTGAAGCAGTTTATGGTACCTACTTATAAGGGTTAGTGTGGTATTTACTATAAAACTCATAACTTAATTTTTCGTTACACTAAGCTAAGAAACATTTTTTCTGGAGCTTATTACTATCAAAACTGTAGTCCCATCTCGTAACCAGATTTGGTAGCTAGCTACAAGACGTAAATAGGGCTTTACCTTCTTGTATAAGTATAGCTAACTACCAAATTGAAATAATTTTCGCATCTCGTAGCTAGATTTGATAACTAGCTACGAAATGGGTATTGTATTTTCTTATCTTGTAACAGTATCAATGAGGGCTATCGTTTTTTGTCTCACTAGATGGCGCACTGTTGCGTGAGAGTATGGCTTTCAAAGTCTGTTTTTACGGGTGTGAAAACAAAGTTTAGATTAAAATCATATTTAATACACCTTAAAACCGTACCATAAAAATATCGAGCATGCCACAGTGTTGCATAGTCCCCGTTTTGTTCGGAAAAAAGGGAGGACAAAGGTTTCCGAAAGACAAAACTGTCTCAAAACACAGACATTCATTGCCCCGGAACGCATATTTGCCATAATTAATTTCAGATATTGCAAAATATTCACAAAATTATTCTAATTATAAATATAAACCCGCGTAGCTCACAAAAAACTATGAGATTTGACATTTCGGAGACCTCACGCTACACTAGCGCCTCTAGTGGCGAATTCATACGCGATAGCCCTCATTGTGATTGTGAACGATATTCCCATTTCGTAACTAGATTCGGTAGCTAGCTACGATATGGGAATTGTGCTTTTCTATCTTGTTACTAGTTACCAAATGAGAACGATCTTCACATCTCGTACCTAGCAAAATTTTGTAGCTAGGTTAGAAACGGGAATTGTGCTTTCCCATCTTGTAGCTAAATAGAACCACATCTGGCTTTGAGACCGGACTACAGGGACGATTAAGATAAAATTGGTAACTAGTAAAAAATATATTTACGAAATGGAACTAAACGATTTCCGTTTCGTAACCAGCTTCGAAACGGGAACATTAATTCTATTTTGAAGCTAGCTACCTAGTCTTCGAGATGCGGTAAAAGACTAGTATTACATCATTATTTACGTTGTCACTCCATCTTTTTGTCAGTTGTGTAACTTTTTTTTAACTAACAAGATATTCACCTGTTCGTCAGAGTTCGTGGGTGTTTGTTTGTTGTCCTCGCTGCCGCTGTCCGAGCATTCCTCTTCCATTAGCGGTTCTAGACGTCTCCTAAAGATATCCCTACGGTACAAACATAGGTATAGTATCAATACAGGTGGTTCATTTAGATCGGTCAGTATGGGAAAGTCTGAAACTATAAGACATACGAAGATTTGTTCTTAGGAACCATGTCATCGATTTTAATGACAAGAAAAACTGCATTCATATATTAAAAAAACTGTACTCAGCTCGGGAATCGAACCCGGACGTTTTGAAAAATAAAACTAATAATTATTAAAGAAAATTAAATACAATGCATTTTATTCATTCTAGATACCGTGTTTCATAGTAACATTTGTTGCTTATGACCTACACTACCGATATCCAAATAGAAATAATGTAGGTAAGTTTTATTTTTCAAAACGACCGGGTTCGATTCCCGAACTGAGTAAGTGTTTTTTTAATTTACTCGTATGAACGCAGTTTTTCTTGTTACTAAAATCGATAACATGGTTCCTAAGAACAGATCTTCGTATGTCTTATAGTTTCAGACTTTCTCATACTGACCGATCTAAATGAGCCGCCCTGCACACTCATCAAATAGTGAGAGGGAATTTCGTAGTAGCCTCCCTGTTCTAAGAGTTGTGAAAGGTTTACTTACCTTGGCAACAAGGGCCTAAGTGTGGTAGGGCCGGTGATGGTTGGTGCCATAAGGAGCTCGTCCATCATCAGCTCTGTGTCATCATCACCAGCGTACGATGACGACGACTTGGTGGGTGACTGCGAAGGTAAAAGGCTTTCTGCTCAAAAGACTTTGACAATCGATCTTTTTATCGATATTTTATTTATTGAACCTTGGTTGCGAGGTACAATAGCAATGCCAAACTTTTATGTAAAAAAAACTTAATTTGTATTGGTCATATGGTTTTTAATACAATCAGTTTGGGGTACTTTGACCCAATGGAGGGTAACTTGACTCCTCAGCAATCCTGGACCTGGGTTTGATTCCCAGTGCTGGTCTCTTTTTCTGGTTTTTCTGTGCATCCATGTCTTAGTTTGTATTTCCGATGAGGTTTTATTGTCTAATGCACTTGGAATCAATAGTTTTCACCATTCTTTCTCTCACATTGCAGACGAGGGTACAAAGAGACAGTGAATGCGATTGTTGACATTGGCGCGTTAGATAATACGGCCTCTGGACCGAGTTACCCAATGGTCAAAGTTACCCTTCAGGGGAGAAGCAACCCAATCTTACGGTGACTATTTCCGTAATGAATGAAAATGAAAAAAATAAAAATATTTATTAAGTTAAAAGTAAAAAGTAAGTAATGAAGAGATAGGGTTTAATTTTCACTTTTAAGATTAATTTGCGGGTAGAATCTAGTTTATCAAACTTACAGAGAGCGTCCCGTGTTCCGAGTCCGGCAGGTTGTCTGACAAATCGCCGGATGACGGCGTGCCCCACGCCTCTTCGCCGCTGGCGCCGCTGCCGTCCCCGGTCTCTCCCGTACCATCTTCAGTATGAGCTGACTTCCATTCGCTCACGCCGAGACACCTGCAGTATGAGTTGTATGAATTGTTGATGATTGAGTACAGAGGTGTATTTAAAGATTTGGCGCGAGTGGGTCAGCTTTGCTGCCCCATTAAGTGTATTGGCGTGCATTGGGTTGATTCCAGGGTAGGCAGTTGGTATTTTGCACCGCAGTAGCACGCCATCAGCACTAGCGCTGCCTACCCTGCAAGTCCCTGCTGCTTACGCAATGCACGCCATATGTATGATAAAATATTTAATTTAAGCACAAAGTAGATAATATAACAGAGACACCACCTAGTACAAGCAAATGGTATTACCCTAATACTGGCTATTCAACGGGCTATTTTTCTTTCTTTCGATTTTCCAATAGATGGCACCAGTGAGAACACAAATAATACGATACGTATTGCCATCTAGTGAGACACTAAGGATACGGTACACTGACAACAACCAACAAGCTCACCAACTGAGCCTATACGACTAGAGATACGCATGATGTCTCTGTCTTATTTACGTCGTTAGAAGAGACTGGCATGTTTCTCTCAAATAGTTTCGACGAATGTGTGCAAGCGCGGGGTAAGCCCAGCAAGCGCATTTCGGTTATTCGCCATCTAGCGTCACAATTGCAAAACACTACGTCCACGAAAAGAACATGCCTAGTCACCTTTTTTTAAAAATTGAGATTTTAATCTCAAAATGTAGAGCTCACAAAGTACTATGACTTACCACTGAGTTAAATAATCTGAAAACAATATAAAATCTATTTTTTATCTTTTAAATAAATGGTAATTATAGTAATTGTTCGTGATGACTAACTTTCAAACCGATATAACTCAAAAAGTTGCTTAGGTGACTAGACGCGTTCTTTCCGTGGATCCTACAATGTAGCCACATGTAGCCTATATTTTCGTATTCTCAATTTATTATTTTTATGGTTTCTTATCTTCAAATTAAGGATTTGAATTAAGGTTGATGTGAAGTTGTGTTTATAAAATATGCTAGTATTTATTTTAATCTCAATATTTCTACTTAATTCGGCTTATTCACATTTTATAATTTACAAACGTAAATGGTAGTGCCATCTACCTATTGCTGTTTTTTAGTATTAAATATAGCTTGTAGGGGTTGGTAGGCCATGATTTAAGAAAAAAACCTGCCATAGGTGTCTCTGTTGCCCCGGGCCATGACTCCCTTGGCCATAGGATAAATACACCCCCAATGGAGAAGTAAAAAGGAAGGCGGCGAAAGGCACTTACTGATCTCGTGAATTTTTTCCATCGTACCTACTTTGTCGGATACGTTCGTATTTACCTTGCAAATGAATTCGCCGCTAGAGGTGCTAGTGTAGCGAGAGGTCTCCGAAATGTCAAATGTCAGTGTTTTTGGGTGAGCTACGCGGGTTTATTTGTAATGAGAATAATTTTGTGAATATTTTGCAATACCTGAAATTAATTATGGAAAATATGCGTTACGGGTTAGTGTCTGTGTTTTGAGCCAGTTTTGTTTGTCGGAAACCTTTGTCTTCCCTTTTTTTCGAACAAAACGGGACTAAGTAGGTACGCAACACTGTGGCATGCTCGATATTTTTAACCGACTTCAAAAAAGGGGGAGGTTATTTTTGTTATGTTTGTTTCCTCAGAACTCCGTCATTTATGAACCGATTTTTTTTTGCGTTCGTCTAGGAATGTCTTCAATTAGGTCCCATAAGCACCAAATCAGGATCTGATGATTGGATCTTAACGGAATCGAGGGAACTCTTCAAATGTTGTAGTTAACCTGTACCTAGTAAATTGTATATATTTAGTAGTAACTCGTGCATTTGCTCTTGAAAATCATCATTTGGTGAAGTGGAAATGATGATGAAGACCACAGTTGACCATCGGAGTTACTACTCAATGCCCACAGTAAAAAAGAGTTTATAAAAAACATAGCCCGATATAGAGTATGTATACAATGTTTTAGACTATCACGGTCATTGACATTTTAATTTTTTAAATTCGGATTTTGTCCGGCGTACCTTGGTTTTACAGAAGCTCGATATTTCGGCATAGTTGCATGTGCCATGGTCACGGGACCACTGGATTTAAATCATAAAATTCGATGTAATGTGTTGTGTAATACTTACAGGTTTTCAGTTATTTAATCAACATTTTGTTTAATTTGTGGTATTTTTTCATGTAAAACATAAAGTGTATACCACTTGTGTGTACCACTATAAAAAAAAGTGTAAAGTCATGTGATCGTTTAGTAGTTTGGAAAATAATTAACAATTGCGGGCTAAGTTCATAAATACCTACGTTTAAGTACTAGTACTATGTTTTAGAGTTGTATTAAGAATAAAATAATACGAGTACAATAATCTAATAAACGACTAATAAGTAAAAAATACTATTTAGATTTGAATTGTCTCTATCTCGAAAAAAATATAATATCTATTTTTTACACATCACGAAATCAAATTAATTTAGGTACACTGTATATTTAAACTATGTCAATACTAAAAATCTACTTGAAACATAACTATGTACAGTCAACGTCATAAATAAGTGATCATTTTTGTACCTTGTCATTTTGACGTCATGTTTGGAAAGCCATACGAAATAGTGGTCCGAATGAAAGCGACAAGGTGCAAAAGTGATCACTAACTTATGACGTCGACTGTACTTACTTATATTGCTAAAAATCATTAATTGTATAGTAGACACTAAACATTAGGTAAGTATTATGTTCATTAACAAATTCCAATCAAACCTAGCATCTATTTGATATTTACAATTACAAAATTATTTTAGATATATTTTTCTCTAGCTAAATACAGATGCAATAAATATAGTTCTGACCTCGGAAAAACTCGGACACACGAACAGGCCCGAAGTTTCAATAACTGTATTAAATTATTGAAATGTATATACCGGTTATCCCCACGGGTTTGCCCTGCAGAAGCAATAAATAGTACCGTAGTAGCAGTAGTAGAGTTAGTAATAGTAAACCTAAGAAACTTAGAAAAATAGACAATCCCGACATTGTCATGTGTAGATGTTAATATGGATACACCCTGAAAATAAACATTAAAATAAAACAAAATTTTACTCATTATGATCAAAATGACAATACATTACAAAATGAGTACTGACTGAACTTTTAAATTGATTCTAAAGTTTATGTATTCCACTAATCCCACTAATAAGTAAGTAAGTCTGTCTGTTTGTACCTCATCAAAATGCGGTATACAGATAGTTTGAGTCCCGGGGTAGTACATGGATAGTTTTATCCCGAAAAATTGCATAGTTCCCGCGGGATTGCGATAAACAAATTCTACGCAACAGCTATATAGTAATTGTAATTAATGACTGTTAGTTTTTCTGTATTCTCTATTTTTAATGAGTGCCTTCTTACGTTTAATGTCCACTTATAAATAGAGAAAGATTGTGAGACAGCTACCATTTAATGTCAGGGTATGTCCATGCTATGCGAACTAACAAAACATATGCCCTATACTACGAAGTGCGAAATTCGAACTTCGTATCTTGCCGTCCTGCTGTCGCTAATGTTTTTTTTTTATTTGACTGGATGGCAAAAGAGCAAGTGGGTCTCCTGATGGTAAGAGATCACCACCGCCCATAAACATCTGCAACACCAGGGGTATTGCAGATGCGTCGCCAACCTAGAGGCCTAAGATGGGATACCTCAAATGCCAGTAATTTCACCGGCTGTCTTACTCTCCACGCCGAAACACAACAGTGCAAGCACTGCTGCTTCACGGCAGGATTAGCGAGTAAGATGGTGGTAGCAATCCGGGCGGACCTTGCACAAGGTCCTACCACCTGCTAAATAAAAATAATGTTAGTTAATACGAGAGTGAGAAGGATGGTACGATACGAACTTTGATTTTCGAATTTCGTAGTAGAACCCCAGCTCGATCTTTCCGATTTATGCATAAATAAATCAATATTGATCGTAATTAATTGGAACTTCGTGAGTTGTTGTTTTCGAGTGAAACCGACGACATAACATTGTTCATTACATCTGTAATTATATCTAAATCATGGCTGACTGTATTTAACAGCAAAATGACTACTATTCAAAGGTTCTAAGTATAAAAATAGTAGATTCACTCAAATAATGGATTCACATACTTATCCATTTAAAATCAGCGCCTGATTTCCACCTATTTGTTAAACGAAGAGAAAGTTAATAAACAAGAAGTACACCGTAGACACACAAGTATATAAGTTATATAACAGTTCAATCCCAAATACGAGTATTCTCATAAACAAAAACCTAAAACACAAATGCCATTAAACGAAAGAAAAAAGCGGCCAAGTGCGAGCCGGGCTCGCGCACGAAGGGTCCCGTACCATCTATACAACATTCATTAGACATTAGCTAAAAAACGGCAAATAAATCACTTTTGTTTCATGGGAATGAGAAATGGAATAAAATAAATCTTTCTATTGTATGATCTTCACTATACAAGGTTTGAAGATACTAAATTTAATTTCCCCCTCAAATATTTATTTAATTCTCTTTTTAGTAATTGTTGTTATAGCGGCCACAGTTATACATAATCCGTGAAAATGTCAACTATCACGGGTCATAGGATACAGCCTGGTGACAGACGGACGGACGGACAGCAATGGAGGTCTTCAAAAGGGGTATAACAAGGTTTATGCAGGGTCGGCAACGCGCGAGTGATACTTCGGGTGTTGCAAGCGTTCCTAGGTGGCGGTAACTGCTTAACATCAGGCGGGCCGCATGCTTGTTTGCCACCGACGTGGTATAAAAAAAGTCTTAGTAATAGGGTTTCCGTTTTTACCGTTTGGGTACGGAACCCTAAAAAACAATTGGAGAATACCACAGCATGAATTCAAGCTTCCTTTTGGAAAAGCAGAGGCCTTATTGTCTAAAGCACTCGGAATCACCATAATTTCACCGCTTCTTTCTGTCCCACGGAATGATTGAGGTTAAAAAGAGATGGCGAATGCGATCGCGAGTGCCAGAGCGTTAAGCCATGTTTAGACTTGCAAGAAAAAAATTGCAAGTTGCATTACATTGCGAGGCCGTAAAGCCAACGAGTTTGTAGTGGTCAATCGAGCGCCGCAAGGTAATGATACTTGCGCGATTTTTCTTGCAAGTTTAAACTCGGCTTTACACAATACGGCCACAGGTCTTTTTAAGTGAAGATGGCATTTAAGTCTTAAAAATGTAGTTGCTATTTTCTTAAAGCCGCGTATCCACTTGAGGCAGCCTCGGGCCGAGCGGCTGCCTCGCTCCGAGGCCGCGCAAGTGGAGACGCTGCCAAAGGCACGGCTCAGACTGAGGCTCCTTTGAGCACGGCCAAAAAACCGACAAAATATGGCTCGGCTCGCGGTGCTCGGCCTGAGGCTGCTCTAATGGATACTCGGCTTATGAGTTATTAGAAATTAAAAAGATTTTCGGTTGAGTCTGTATTCAGAACAACCTTCCCAAAAATTTTAATTTCTTGCAATTTGACAAAAAGTGGCCAGTGCTTAATTTAAAAAAATGATCAAACATAAGAAAAACAAAAATGACATGTTTTAGTCCATGATATACAAAGGAAAGTCAACCCATTCGTTGTATAGGCAACGTATTTTGTAAATTAAACACGTTGGACTTACGGAAGGTTTCGTACGAATTTGTGCACTGGAGCTAAGACTGTTGCAATATTGGATAAGCGTTGTTAAAAAAACTCCAACAGTAATAATCCGACCCAACACTTACCTTTCTAAGAAAGACGGTTGTTTCTGCGCAAGCGACGTGTTGGGCACGCTTTCGGTGTAACTAAAGATGTTCATCTTCTCGACCACGAAGGAACCAGCGCGCGCCGTCCAGCCCATGATGCCTCCTGCTGCACCGGATACTATACAATGTTTATTAAGTACATAAGTAGTTAAGTACACCTTTAATTAAATACAGGTCGATTCAGAAGAGCTGGCATGAATGGATTGAACGAAAGTAATGTCTTAGACATTTTTTAGGAAAATGATATATGCGTGACATTTTCACATTTGTGTGAAGTGTATTCAAATAGGTAACACGTAGATAAAGATTGGTTTTTGGAATCGTTTTGTATTTTTTATTTCAATTTCAAATTTTTACTTTTACTGTCATCCCGTAAAACCTAAATTGAAAATACAAACTGAAATATAGCATATACTAACCCCCTTATTCATAAACGACAATCAAACCTATTTTAGTTAAAATGCCGCTAAAATTCGTTTGTCCTTATCTGTCACTTCGACATCTGTATTTGTTAGAAAGGGACAAAGCATTTGTTAGTTAACATAGGCTTGTTAAGTTTTATGAATAAGGGGGTAAGTATACCGTAGCCCTCATCGAGCAACTTTCGGCATTCCAAAAAACCAATTTTAATTTGATTGCTTAATAACGATATCTCTTGTCCGGGTGAGCGGTTAGTTCCAATGGAATGCCGAAACTTTCTCGATGAGGGCTACGGTATAGATGTCGCTAGCGTCACTGCTTAAGTGGCTAAATAAGAAACAAACCAGCTAAGATAAGTGGTGCATAGGAGAAATTCGTGTCTGTACCGTTGTCCACCAGTGGTGTAGCGGTATAGCACGTGGCACGGAATGCCGAGGACCTGGGTTCGATTCCCAGTGCTGGTCTTATTTTTCTAGTTTTTCTGTGCATCATCATTCACTCAGTTAATCCATTCGTGCCAACTCTTGTGTATAGACCTGTATACTTAGTCAACCAATTTCATTCCTAGACCACCACAGAACCGTGACGTAATCAATGTCATTCGATAAATAATGTTATAGATAAACAAAATTACCTATTTACTATGATAAGGTTCCATGGCGGCCGATGAATCATAATTGTTGACTGTACCTTTAATACAAGCCTAATATTGATTAAGCATGGTTTTTTACCCAACTGCTTGAAGGAGCAGGAAAGAAGCGAATATTCTATTTCTTTCAACCTCTGTGTTGCCTAAAGGGCTGGACAGCTTTTAGTATTATTTCAAAAAGGCGTCCGCAAAAAATGGAGTAAGGATTTGTTTTGATGAGATTAGACGAATTGAATAAAAAACACGAATAAAAAATAAAGTATAATAAAAGGTAATAAATTAATAAAAGACAGCAGTGTAACCAAAGATATTAATAACATAAGTGAATGAATGAAATGAACTTGGCGAATGATTGAAATACTTATACGTATAGCTAGTGCCACCAGATTTGAAGTCACGCACACAAGAACATATCGTGTAATAACAGCAGGATTTTGATTCATTCATTCTCCTTTTGTCCAATCAGTTCTTTTCGTAGCTGTGCGTAATCAATCATTCGCTTCAACTCTTGTGGCACTACTATAAGAACAGTGATAGAATCACCTGTGTTATAAGGTCTAGAAGGCTCTGGCTCCAAGGTCGTCAGTCTTACGTTGCCATCATCAGTCTCATCAGACGGCAACCTTTCTAGGCTCGACATGGTTCCGTACCTAAAATCAATGTTACTGGATCTAAATGAAGCTGGACGTAGAGCGGTTAAATGAATGGAACATGTGACTGCCATTACGCACTTATGACTATAGTGCAAGCGCAAATTTACTATTAAGATTGTGATCGATTGAAAGATGCCACTATGATAACCATTTGTATAATGAGGGCTATCGTTTTTTGTCTTTCTAGATGGCGCCACTGTTGCGTGAGGTTTTAAGTGTGGCTTTCAAAGTCTGTTATTACGGGCGTGAAAACAAACTTTAGATTAAAATCATATTTAATACACGTTTTGTTCGGAAAAAAGGGAGGACAAAAGTTGCCGAAAGACAAACTGTCTCCAATGACAGACATTCATTGCCCCGTAACGCATAATTGCCATAATTAATTTCAGGTAATGCAATATATTCACAAAATTATTCTAATTCTAAATAAACCCGCGTAGCTCACCCAAAAACTATGAGATTTGACATTTCGGAGACCTCACGCTACACTAGCGCCTCTAGCGGCTAAGTCATACGCGATAGCCCTCATTCCGAAAGAACATAATGATAACAATGTGGAAGTATGAAAGAAAAATAAACGAAAGGAAAGAAATAATAAAACAAAAATAAAAACGATGCTGAAGCGACTGATGCGCATTTCTAGTTCATTGCGAAGGTGACAGATGACTGTTAATGGTCTTCATGGGACAAACATGTTTGTTTTGGATTAGAAATCAAAGAAAGCAAAGAATTATTGGTTATACAGGGTGGCCCATATAGATCGGTCAGTATGGGAAAGTCGGAAACTAAAAGACATACGAAGATCTGTTCTCAGGAACCATGTCATCGATTTTAGTAACAAGAAAAACTGAATTCAAACATTAAAAAATAACTTGTTCTCAGTACGGGAATCGAACCCGGTCGTTTTGAAAAAAAACTTACATTATTTCTATTTGGATATCGATAGTGTAGGTCATAAGGAAAAAATGTTACTACGAGTATGAAACACGATATCTAGTATGAATATAAAATGCAATGTTTTCATATTCTTTATTAATGTTAGGTTTTTTTTTCAAAACGTCCGGGTTCGATTCCCGAGTTGAGTACAAGTTTTTTTAAATTTATAATTGCAGTTTTTCTTGTTATTAAAAGCGACGACATGGTTCCTAAGAACAGATCTTCGTATGTCTTATAGTTTCATACTTCCCCATACTGACCGATCTAAATGAACCACCCTGTATAGCCAACAATGTATGACATGTGCAGGCATGCGTCCAACACCTATATACATAATAATTTATAATATGTGAGATTTACTACGTTTTTCAAATTTGAAGTCACTCCCTCTAGATCTATACTATCTCTTTGTTCTGTTTTGCGGTTGGAAATAGATCCAATAAGCACGATGTATTCATTAGTAGGTATAATGTCATTAGATGCTACTGTTGGTTTCTCAAATTCTGATTGGTCACTATAAAAGCTGACCAGAATTATAAAAAACCTGGCCATATTGCGGAAAACCAATAGAACTAATTTCTTGCACTGGTAACACTAAATTCAAATGTCATCTGTCTATTGCTGTCAAAGTTTAACGTTGTTTGCGCGCGGTATTTTAAAGTGTTATTTTGTATTTTTGCGCGTTAAGATGCCGAAGATTATCCATAGCCTTGGAAGGAAAATAAATTACAATGTATAAAAGTATTTTTCATAGAAAAAGTCCGAGGGATTAGAAAATATTCCTTTAAACAACATCACCGACACCGTTGTCAATGACGGGTAGGTTAAAGAATGTTGCAATATAAAACGTAGAAGTGCTGCCCTCGCGTCATCTTTTTTTTATATTCCTGGTCAGCCTTTAATTTTGTGACCATAGCTGGTCAAAAATGTTCGTTGTAGCGGAATATCTATTGATGTCTTTGTGTATTTGATAGGTTTGAGTTTGAGCTGGGGGCCTACCATGATCTTTTCATAAACGATCCAAACGCAGAGCAGTTCAATTTAGGCACCTAAACTGAATCGTCGAAATTGGTACCACGACGTTTATTTCTCAGAGCTGAGTCTCAATGGTTTACAAGTGAATGAAAAACCGATATTGTCTCTGGTCCGAAATTACTGGCACTTGAGGTATCCAATCTTAGGCCTCTAGGTTGGCAACGCGCTATGGGCGGTGGTGATCTCTTACCATCAGGAGACGCACTTGCTCGTTTGCCATCCAGTCGAAAAAAAAACATACTTTAAACACCTTAAAACTCTATAGACAACGCAAGCCCTAGGGTACCTAGAACAAGAATAGGGGGCCACTCTAGGCGTCAAATGGCAAAGGGCGGGATTTTCCAGTTTCCAGTGCAAAATAAATGATGCACCTTTTGAGAGGCACGAGAGTGCTGTACAGTGTGTTACTGGCAGCCAGGCCTTTTTAAAGGGAGGTTAAAGTAACATATTTCTGTAACTTAACCGTGACATAAATTTAATTAATAAACTAAAATTCAGACTTTGTTAACTTTTTAACAAAATTATAATTCCCAGCAATGTAAAGCAAAGTAAATTGACAAGTAAAAATCAAAGTATCTGTCGGTTGTCATTTACACTAAGTTGTCAATTTACTTTGCTATACATTGCTGGTAATTATTTTGTTGGAATGGAAGGTTGACATAGTCTGAATTTTAGTTTATTAAATTATGATTAAATTAATGACATGGTTAAGTTGCAGAAATACGTAACTATAACCTCCCTTAAAAAAGCCTGGCTGCCGGTACACTGTATACAATCTTGCTATACCTTGATGAAGGGTAAGAGCCAGAGCGCTGTCTATAAACTCTGTTATGTTAACATGATATGCATGCTTTTCTTTGATCTGTGGAATGTAAGAATGTAATGACAATTGCGTTGTGTCTGAAAGTCGATAGTGCGTAATGGCTCCGACCATGGGGCGTAACAGACCTCTTAAGGGAAACATAGGGGAGATCTTCTAGCACGTCCGGGGAATCTGGGGACTCGTCTACAAGGGCATCCTGAAAAGAAATTCACATTGTTATTGGAATTAAACATCCAACCATAAGTATGGTTATAAAAGAACTTCGCGAATTGTTGCAGACTGTAGTATCTTGACTCGATATATTCTAACTCCTATCTACCGTTTGTTCTCTTTAAGTCATCTACAATTTTTTTACTTTGACTTCGACATTTGTTTGCATTTATCAGAGACTTGATACTTTTCCAGTAACTTTACTTTTAGGTAACTTACAGTCTTATCAACGGAATTGTAGTCCGGTGTTGGTGGCACCACTGAAATGTTCACAGGCGACTCTGACTTGATAGAACCAAGGCTTCCAGGTCTCGAGTTCACGTTCAGACTCGTCACCGAGGCGCCTTTGAAGGGCTCAACCCTCATCAGATGAGCTGCCGGATTGATCGCAGACAAACCCATCAACATTAGAGGCCCTAGCTCTAAATCATCGTCAGACGCAGCATCATTGCATTTGTTCGCGTTAACGTCTTCAGTCTTTTTATTTATGTCACCATTCATCTTTGTCACAGCTGAGATACCCATCCTAGGCGATCTCCTCAAACCTCTTTCAACCTTGAAGTTCTCGTCGTCATCTTCATGTATCGAATCATCGTCCAGAAACACCGACGATGTTTTCAGACACGTACCAACGTTTTCTCTCTTAGTTATTATGTTCATACCTAGGACTTTATTTAGCACATTTTCAGCCTTTTGTCGCGTGATTTGTTCTTTTCTTATACTCCCTGGCGAAGGATTGTTAGCATTGCCATTTCTAGTTTTAGATAGCGTTACGCTTTCAACGCACTTAATCTCATTTAGATACTTCTCTTGAGCTATGACACATTGGACTTGATTAGATATATTAGAATTAGACATTCTTAAATCGTTAGAGCTAGAATTGAACACCATGGAGCTACAGGTAGTATGACTAGTTGACAAGGGACTATTATTCCTAGAACTAGAGGAAGGACTAGGCGACCTTATCGATGTGTCCTTCCTTAATTCCAACTGACTCTTGTTATGTCGAGTGCATACATCTACTTAGTATAGGGGAGTCAGTTTTTAATTCGTAGGACGTAGATTTCAGCATTCTTTGACTTTGTTCTATTGAGTCTATGACTCTCAGGGCGGCTTTGGGAGCATCTTCGGGACGTATCCTCATAGCACCTTTACGTTCTAAATGCGAGAAATTCTTCGGTTTCCTGAAAAACAATTGATTATTAGTCTTTAATTCTAATACTATGGGAAACATTAAAAAAAATTCAGCGCCAGTTATGTATTTTAATTCAATGTTTAATATATTATTATGCAGGACAAGAAGAAGAAGCAAGAAATAAGAAAAAGATAGAAAAGTAACCGAACTACGCAATCGCTTGACGTTGGGAACTTAGGGCCTATAACTTAGAACTACTTTCAGTGTGGTCGGATTGATTTGAAATTTAAAGGAGCAGCCACACAGCTGCTTAAAAAACGGTGACGGCACGGAATCGCAGTGACGCACCGCATGCGCACCGTTTTTACCCGACTGCGAAGAAGGAGGGTTATGTGTTTAACGCGTATGTATGTATGTATGTCTATTCCAATGTCCTCTCGTAACTACTCAACGGCTGGACCGATTTTTATAAATGATACGTCATTGGATTCGTATTGATGATGCGAGTGACACTGGGTACATGAAATTGTTGAAAAATTAAAATGGCGGATTTTTGACGTCAAATTGTAAGTTTTCAAAAACTTATTTTTATTCAAACCTATCGAGTAGGGTATCAAATGAAAGGTGATAATACGCCCATTCTAAATATATATGGGTTATAAAAGTTATAATCTACCATTTTCACAGAACTATTAAAAAAGTGTGAAATAAAACAATAAATTAAAAAAATCAAAAAAACCCGACTGCCTTAAAAAATACTAAAAAGAAGAAAATAAGTCTAGTGGGCTAGATCTTAGTTTAGAAGCTAACTTAAAGTTCAACAGTCGGGACCCATTTAAACAATCTAAACAAAGATCTAGCCCACTAGACTTATTTTCTTCTTTTTAGTATTTTTAAGGCAGTCGAGTTTTTTCATCGCATGCTCTCCACACCGCTGCTTAAAATACGGAATCGCAGTGACGCGCCGTAAACGTCAGGACTTTATCGAAGAAAACTCGTGACGTTTACGGCACGTCACTGCGATTCCGCACCGTTTGCGTATTTTAAAAATTAAAAATTTAAACGGTGCGCATATGGTGCGTCACTGCGATTCCGTACCGTCTCCGTTTTTTAAGCAACGGTATGGCAGCTCATTAATATGTAGGTTGGATAGTTAATGCAAGTACAGTACAGTGAGCGAAAAAAGCTTATAGTATTTTTTTTATCCAAAACTTATTTACTATACCTGTTACCACAGTTGGCACTGCACGTGCTAGTCGAGCTTCTGTTGGAGGAGTTCACTGGGGACACCTCTTTTGGTCTCAGGGTGGCGGGGGGTTCCTTCTGGGAGATGAGGGGGCTGTTCGGTTTGGACATACACTTCTTGTGGCACTGTCGGCAGACCGGTATAGTGTCGACTACCACTGGACTGGTTCGCACAGTGATCTGAAAAGGAACGTCCGTCAAGCTGCTTGACTAGTAAAGTTATTCGGTGACCGAGGCGAGGCATTTACGAATAATAATAATAATATTTATTTATTTCTCCACCACCGGTTACAACATCAGTATTGAACTTAGTTACAATTACAGTCAGACCCGTGTGGCAGAGACTGGTGCCCGAACTAGGAAGGACCTGTGTGTCAGGTCACCAGGTCTCCGACCCCCAGATGTCTGCAACTACTATTTAACAAAGTAATCTAAGGTTCATCATCATCATCCCAGCCTATATACGTCACACTGCTGGGCACAGGCCTCCTCTCAGAACAAGAGGGCTTGGGCCATAGTTCCCACGCGGGCCCAGTGCGGATTGGGAACTTCACACACACCATTGAATTTCTTCGCAGATTTGTGCAGGTTTCCTCACGATGTTTTCCTTCACCGCAAAGCTCGTGGTAAATTTCAAATGTAATTCCGCACATGAATTTGGAAAAACTCAGAGGTGCGAGCCGGGGTTTGAACCCACGACCCTCTGCTTGAGAGGCGATAGGTCAAACCACTAGGCCACCACGGCTATGTTATACTCGTAAAGAATATTCCTCCTAAGATTATTGGACTTAGTATTGAAGCAGACTGCCGGGAAAAAAAAAAATCTAAGGTTAATAAGTCTTTACTGAACAAAGCACGTGGAATTAAAAGGGAGAATGCATGGATTAAAAGAGAACAAACATGTAGATAAACAAACGTATCTTTTAAAGGGATTTCTTCCAGGAAATCTTTAGTGTTGTCTTAGAGGTGCGTATTACCATGGTCCGTAGTGTTGTCGATTCTTAATCCATCTCTTCTTCGGCCTTTATTCGCTAATATATTATAAGAGTAATCTATACCAATCAGCAATAGTGTAGCTTTATATTAGTGGAAGAATTTTTAAAATCAGCTCTGAAGTTGAATTCAGTTTTTTCTATCCCATGGGAATTTTGGATTTTCCGAAAAAAAAAAGAGGACTATGTCAATCGAGGATAGTCATACTATATCATATGAAAGAATTTTTAAAAGCAGTGCCAAAGTTGAATTTACTTATTTCTATCCCGCGGGATTTTTTCATTTTCCCAGAAAAACGTATCCTATGTCAATCAGGAATACTGTAGCTTACTTTTGTTGAAAGAACTTCTAAAATCAGACCCGATGTTGAATTCACTTACTTCTATCCCGCGGGAATTTAGCATTTTCCCGAAGAAGAGTAGTCTATACTAATGAGGAATAGTGTAGCTTTCTATTGGTGAAAGAATTTTTAAAATCATCCCCGAAGTTGCATTCAGTTTTTTCTATCCCATGGGAATTTAATAATTTCCCGAAGAAAAAGTAGCCTTTGTCATTTGGGTATAGTCATATTACATAATATGTAAGAATTTCTTAAATCAGCTCCGAAATTTATTTAATTTATTTCTATCCCGTAGGAATTTCGAAAAATCCTTTTTAGTGCGCGTCTACATCTATTAAGGAACATATATTCCAAATTTCAAGTTTCTAGCCCCAGTGGTTTGGGCTGTGCGTTGATCTATAAGTCAGTCAGTCCTTAGGCTGCTATTTACTCTTAAACTACTAATAATTCTCAAGCAAACTTAACCGTTATAGTTTTCCTTGAAAGTTTGATATAAGTACTTACTACCATTCTGAATTTTTTCAAATTTTTCCACCCACCAGTTTAGATTTTAGAGAGGGGGGACGCCCGATTTTAATGAAAATTTGCACTTTAAAGTTGAATACTTCGCAAAAACATCACTGAATCGAAAAATCGTCTTAGCAAACCCTAATGGTTTTAAAAAACCTATTCAACGATACCCCACACCATAGGGTTAAACGAGTAAAAAAAATCACCCCCACTTTAAGTCTATGGGAGATACCTACCCTAAATTTTTTTTTTTTATGTTATTATACCATTTTGTCAGCATAGTTTACACAAATATCCGTGCAAAATTACAGCTTTCTAGCATTGATAGTCCCTGAGCAAAGCCGCGGACGGACAGACAGACAGACAGACAGACAGACATGGCGAAACTATATGGGTTCCGTTTCTGCCATTTTGGCTCCGGAACCCTAACTAGCTGTTGCCCGCGGCTTCGCTGCTTAGAATAGTATATGCAAGTTTCCGGGATAAAAATTATTATCATCCGTCTTTTCCCGGGTCTCAAACTATCTGAAATACCGAATTTCATCTTTATCGGTTCAGCGGTTTAGACGTAAAGAAGTTACACACAAACTTTCGAATATAAATCGAAATATTAGTGGGACGCAAATCAAATAATATTAATCCCTTTAATCAGTTCGTTATTCCGATCATAGATGGCGCCGGCAAGTTTAAAACACGCTATCGTTGTGCCCCTATAATTTAGCTATAATTTTTACTCTAAACTAAGTACGAAATTGTTCTTGTAAATTTTTGAAAACATATTCTTATGAATACCAGTAAGGATATGTTGATCTATAATATTTAGTTTAACATAACAATCAGTAAGTGTTGTCGATTCTTAATCCATCTCTTCCTCGACCTTTTTTCATCCGGCTCATCGTACAGCTGGGCACAATAGGCGCATAAAACTAAAAGGATCTGGACATAAATAAATAAATAAATATCATATCATGGGACACTTGACACCAATGAGGGCTATCGCGTATGAATTCGCCGCTAGAGGCGCTAGTGTAGCGTGAGGTGTCCGAATGTCAAATATCATAGTTCTTGGGTGAGCTACGCGGGTTTATTTATAATTAGAATAATTTTGTGAATATTTTGCATTACCTGAAATTAATTATGGCCATTATGCGTTACGGGGCAATGATTGTCTGTGTTTTGAGACAGTTTTGCCTTTCGGAAACTTTTGTCTTCCTTTTTTTTCCGAACATAAACTTGCTCAATATTTTAATGGTACGGTTTTAAAGTATATTAAATATGATTTTAATCTAAACATTGTTTTCACGCCCGTAATAACAGACTTTGAAAGCCACACTTAAAAACCTCACGCAATAGTGGCGCCATCTAGAAAGACAAAAAAACGATAGCCCTCATTGACCTAGTCCCAAACTAAGTTTGTACTATGGATACTAGGCAACGGATAAACATAATTAAATATTTACATATTAAACATCTATGATCCGAGAACAAACATTCGTATTATTCATACAAATATCTGCCCCGGCCGGGAATCGAACAAGGGACGTCAAACTTTGTAGTCAGGTTCTCTAACCACTTGGTCATCCGGTCGTCAAAACATGCATACACAAGATTCAATAACCCGTTGTTATTTTATCGAATATTAAAATTAAGTATCAAATATTAATTAAATATATCTATGTATTAAGAATGAAATTCGCGGTCGTAACCGTATTTTATAAAAATCATGAGATATCTTACACTAACTAACTTTTCCCTAAAAACAAAATAGGTAACCAAATATCTTGTTGGTATAATTTTGAGTTGCATTAAATTGCGATCACTTAATACCAAAATTAAACTGAAACCTAATTCGCATGCACATTTTTTTACAGTTTTCATTTCATCTCAATATCTAGATAATTCGCATGCACGTTTTTTTCACAGTTTTCATCTCATTCTCATCTCAATATCTAGATAAGCAATTAGTTACCAGTGGTCTTTGGCCAGCTAAGATATCAATGACTTGTTACGATTACGGGTGTAGAAAGCACTCACAAGTAAATACTACAACGTCGCGCGTATATTCAATTAAATTTTTAATTTCTTAAGCGTGACATCAACATGTTTTTTTTTTGTGCAACAAGAGAGCAAAGTTGTTTTTTGTTGCGAGTGTTGATTTTGAATCCCGAGTAATCGAAGGATTCTATAATTGAATTCTAGGTTAGAATTTTGAGAGCAGCAAGGGATTCAAACACACGAGATGCAAAAAAACTTTGGTCTCGTGTGACACATACAATTTTTTACCTCAGCAGCGAGAACATAATTAATTTAAATGTAACATAAGAATAAAACCACATAAATAAATAAATAAATAAATATATCACGGGACAATTCACACCAATTGACCTAGTCCCAAAGTAAGCTTAGCAAAGCTTGTGTTATGGGTACTAAACAAAGGAAAAATATAATTATATAGATAGATACATACTTAAATACATATTAAACACCCAAGACCCGAGAACAAACATTCGTATTTTTCATACAAATATCTGCCCCGACACGGGAATCGAACCCGGGACCTCAAGCTTCGTAGTCAGGTTCTCTAACCACTAGGCCATCTGGTCGTCAAAACACATATATATACCTACCTGTTTACAAAATAAACACATTTTTTTTTAAATAAGTATAATCCGATTATTAAGAAACAAATATAATAATCACATTTAAAACAGTAAAAAAGTGTCCGGTAGGTACAATACAAATCTCATACTCATAACATGCATTGTAATTTGAGCTTAGAACTTCTTATAAAATATGTCATACTTATTTTTTAATACTGCACAGAGCCTTATCTTGGGGTCATTAAAAAGGTTGAACAATAAACGTATAATTTATTATAACTGTTATTAAACATTTAAATATAATTTTATTAAGATTTCTATTTCAGGTTTGTTACAAATTCATTCAATTTAACAACTATTTATTCCAACTGTAGAGGCAGTATACGGAATACTTTTATAAAAAAAAACAAGAGAAGCGGCTTTCGTGCAACGAGGTTGCATACTTTATTAAAAGATCGGGAAAATTTACATTTTGGAAATATTTCGTTATTAGGTATCGATATATTTTTAATACCATAAATTTAATTTAAGATCGTAATTAACACATTTGATCCTATTTCGCGCTTTTTTCGTGTTGAAGTGAAATGACAGATCAAAGTAAAGTTCAAATGTTTGGAATTTTGTGAGTAGACCCAACACTGTACTCAGCATTTTAAAAAAAAGTTACTTTGTCTCACGGAGTGAGCAAAATGCGATTTTGCTCACTGATTTCTCATAGCAAAACCTGCCTGTTTGAGGTGCTGAGGTGGAAACATAATATTGTACAGAATAACCTATTAATAAATATATTTTAAGTACAGCGACACCTATCGGTCAATAAAGTAACTATCGTCCAAAACAGGTGGTATGACAATATCATGTGGTGATATAAGTAACAGGAGTCACGGTGACAATTTACTGTGTTTTTTTTTGAACGGGATCGTCAGTCACTGATATCAAAATGTAACGCTTTTCCCCATATGAGAGAGAGAGAGAGAGAGAGAGAGAGACATTTATTTACACCCATTAAAACTAAACACATAAAATAAAGACATATACGCACTAGGCTGTGACGACACGAACGCCAGCGGAAGGTAGTTCGCAAACAAAGTTATGTTCCGGAAGAATGTATGGCAACACTTGCACAGTTTAACCATTTTCGAACAAGTCAAGCCAGCCTTATCAAGTCAGGCCAGGATTTGATTTGGCTATTATGGCAGTGAATTATTAACAAGTTTAATATTTATAATACTGTAATGCATCTCATAACCCTCCATAAACCATTAGACATCCAATAGTAAACAAAGATTGGAAACACAGCTCAGCCCATTGCAAACCCGTTCACGGTACCGCCATTATTTGTAAAATAAATCGAAAAAAATTAAAGAAAAATTAAAAAGTGTGTGTCAAATGCGCTCAATGTATTTTTTATTTATTGAGAGTGGCCACGGAACCAAATCAGACAGAGACAGAGAATCAAAGCAAGTTACAAAACACGGTTAAAGAAAAAGAAGACTGCTATTCGAGAAAAGAACGTCAGCAACTCAGCCAACCTTTTGTTTATCGAGAAAGTAAGCTTTGTATTTAGATTTAAATGTAAATTGATTTCAGCGCACGAAATGGAGAAGGCAGACGGTTCCATATCTAAGTTTTATGCGGCTAATACCAAACTACACCTACGAGATGAGAGTGAGTGGTGTACATTTACAAGCCGATGGGATTCGAGTTGTTATGGCCTCGCTACTGCTGTATTCCTTAACTAATCTTACTTGGCTGCCGGAGTTACTGCTTTTTGAGGGGCTTCTGTCATTCTCCTTCTTCTCGTTTGGAGAACCCTTGTCTCCGTTCACCGTGACGATGTCAGCTACCTCCAGAAGGTTAAGTTCCTTGGATCTTTTTCTTAGTTCTTCGACGCTCCACGTCTGCATTGTAATTAAATTATGCCCACTTTATGGATTCAGGCGTTACCTGACTACTTAGGTTCTCTAACCGCTTGGCTATCCAGCCGTCAAATAACAGTAGGTATAACTTAAGCCCAATTAAGATTTGGAGTAGAAATAAAAAATACAAAAAGACTCCAAAAACCAATCTTAATTTGATTGCTTAATAGCGACATCTCTTGTCCGGGTGAGCGGTTAGTTCCGAAGGTATGTTGACGTCTCTCGATGAGAGCTAAAACATAGATGTCGCTAGTGTCTCTGCTTAAGTGGCTAAGAAAGTAGGTTTTTAGTGGTGCACGGGAGAAATTTGTGTCTGGACACCTGTCCAGTGGTGGTGTAGGGGTATGGCACGCAGCACGGAATGCTGAGGACTTGGGTTCGATTCCCAGCGCTGGCCTCTTTTTCTGAGTTTTTTTTGTGCATCCATGTTTCAGTTTGTATTTTCGTTAAAGCATAATTGTGAATTACAAGACAATTTAATATAAATTACTATCGAATCTAGTTTTGTTGTACAATCTTTACCTCCATATCGGGCTCCGGTGGGTCCAATTCTTCAGCTTCAGGGAGCTGAGTCATCCACTTCTGGAGATGGAGCGTTGACCCTCGGCTCCTCGTGCTCCTGGCGCCGTCAGTGGCACTGGCAGCTCCAGTCTGAGTTTCTGCCGAGCTGCGGCGCGTCTATAACAGGTTGGGTGTTAACCAGGGACCCAGGTATTTGACCACAAAAAAGTAGGAGGTACCTCGACTGTATTGCAGACCTATACTACGTTAATGGACCACAAGGGACTATTTAACCCCTTATTGACGGCAGTAAAGCGTAAACGTACATTTCCTATTTATAGGGTTCCGTAGTCAACTAGGAACCCTTATAGTTTCGCCATGTTTGCCCGTCTGTCTGTTTGTCTGTCTGTCCGTCCGCGGCTAAGCTCAGAGACCGTTAGTACTAGAAAGCTGTAATTTGGCATGAATACACATAATATCGGTTAAGCCGACAGTGGTAAAATAAAAAAATGAAAAAATGTAGGTTACTTCCCATAGACGTAGTGTGGGGTATCGTTGGATATGCCTTTTGAATGACTTGAAATTTTCTACAGGTACATAATATTATAGTTGGGAACACAACGCAATCCAAGTACAGTTGTTGAGGTACAGTCCAGGGGGCCTACCATGATCTTTTCAGAAACGATCCAAACGCAGAGCAGATCAATTTAGGCACCTAAACTGAATCGTCGAAATTGGTACCACGACGTTTATTTCTCAGAGCTGAGTCTCAATGGTTTACAAGTGAATGAAAGACCGATATTGTCTCTGGTCCGAAACTGAAACGCTAAGTCGCGAAAGGGATGCCGCTATATGCAAACCAAATATTGTATACTAAAACCTCTTTATTTTGGAAAACTATAACTCTGTCATTCCGTGTTCTTAGCACTCCGTGTTCACGCTGTCACTAATCCACGAGTCTCTTTTCTCACTGAAAAATTAGTTTTATCAATGAGGAGTTAAGAAGCACAATGTCTATGAAAAGTTATAAAACTTCAATAAAAGTTTAAAAGTTCTTGAAATTTAAAAATATTCCCAGTAAAACACTTAACATTCCGAAAGAATTGACAGAATAAGTAACTTATACTGAATCGCTAAATTTGACAGTGAAGCGATTCAATTCCCACTCAAGTTCGAGCGTCACGGTACGAAAACCGCTTGAAGTGAGTGAATGAAAATGTCTGTATCGCTGTCGCTGAACCGTGCTTGAACTGAATCGCAAAAGTAACGTCGTGGTACGAAATAGCGATGCAGTTCAGTTTAGAGCCTAAACTGAATCGTATTAAGAGAACGTGGTAGGCCCCCAGGACATTGAAACGCGTACCAGAGTACATTTGTGCTACTGATATCATAATTAACATTTAATCTGCCGAAGAAATCATAGTAAAATACATTATCAAAAAAGGTCCCATCCTGATACGCGACCGTCAACAAAAAGCCGGTTTGACTGAAATTGATCCATTAGTTTGAAATAAAAAACGTTAATTTATTTTCTAAATACAGATAGGTAGCTCTTAGCCGCTGTAGTGTATAATTGCAATTCCGTAGATAAGCGTCTCTTTAGTGTCGTCGATTTCTGCTTTAAATTACTTCATTTTAAAGGGATAAAAGTTGGGAGTTTTATTTTGTTTTAGCCGATTTTACTTTATTGATCCTTGAATGTCGCTGTACTGTGTAGAAACCAGCTAAAGTTTTGCTGTTAAGTATACAATTCATAAGAAATGTACTTGATAATAATTTTTATCTAGCAGCTCGCCCTTCCTCTGGTAAGCTGGAAACGTATATATAATTAGGTAGTAAGTAGTAAAAAGTACAAACAAATTATTGTAAAATTAATTAATGTTTTTTCTCATACAAATGTACAATTTATGCATCATATTATCATAATAGAGGTACTTTAACAAAGTTATTTATTATGCTGTACTTATAAAATAAAATGTGTCTAAAACTTCGTTTTTTTTTTGCATTGTCGCGGAGCCTTAAAATGTTTAATTCTTTTTATTTTAACTAGAACTAACAGTACTTTATATCATAGAAAAAGAAAATTACAATTATAGAAGTCCTGGTTTTCCTTCTTTTCTTGGCCTAGGACGGTGGTAGGCTATTGTATGTAATTATCTATTTGAATTTGAAGTCTATGATAACTAATTTATTGAATCATTCGTTACTTTGCGGAGGTCCATATCAATGAACTAAAAGAATTTCCTTGCTCACCCGCGACCTTATTTTTTTTAGGTCGCGGGTGAGCAAGGAAATTCTTTTAGTTCTATAATAACTGCCAAGTAGGTGGGGGAACCACGAATCGATCGCAGCGCGCGCCTTGGCCAAACAAGGAACTTTTCGGCGGGCCAACTGTCACTATTTGTTACTAATGAAATTCACGTATTCGTGCATTATTAAGCAAAAATAAATAAATATGCGTCACAAAACCTGCTGCGTTAACTGCAAGAACAATGGCAAAAACAGTGATCACAAATTCTATAAATTTCCACAAGAAATGTTTTGTATGGCGTCGATGTCACTGAAGTTGACGAATTACACGAGTTTCAATGGTTTGACTCATTATGAATTTATGATCTTCATAATTGATTACTTTTACATCTTGGACATATTGAGCCAAAACTAAGTGTTTTCCTTTTATTGTTGTCTGTGGTTGGAAAGCGATGTCGTATAGTGTGCTCGGAATACAGTTTTTATAATTAATTTGACCATGTTAAACTGAAAATATTAACACAAAAAGTCTGCATTACTGACGACCTGCTACAGTCATAAATTATCGTCTGAATATATATGAAATGCGAATATATATGTTATTCGATTTTTGTTTATTTCTGTACTTCTCATGAAGACAGTCATGAGAAAGTCCGCGTCTTGAAATGAATTAATTGTGCCATTTTAGACGGGAAATAAAAAAAGGTCAACGTTATTCTTGATACAATACTTACATAATCGAATAGAATATATGTAAACTCCGATATCGTTGAAATTATTTGTTTACTTACTCTCCGTAAGGACAACCAGCCATTTGATGTTTCAGTCTGCCGTAATTTGTATCCGCTAGTTGGCGCTGTCATCGAGCACCCAGCGAATAACGGAGATGGGGTATCTACCTAAATTTGATTCTAAGTCAACGTATCCTCACTGGTATTCATAAGGATACATTTCAAAAATTATGAGAGTAGACCTTTGTCACACTTTGAATAGCAGGTTGGAATAATTTAACCAAATTATAGAGGCACAACGATAGCGTGTTTTAAACAAGCCAGCGCCATCTATGAGCACAATAACGAACTTATTTAAAGGAGGAAAACATCCTATTTGTTTTTCTTACAATGTACCATCAGCCCAATTATTTATTTGTTTGACATTTGGAGACCTTATACATCTCCATCTCTTTATTTTCAACCGTATGTTTTTTTTGTATGGTTGTTTCGCGATAGCTCCGCCAATTGTGGGCCGAATTTCAAAATTATTTTTTAGTTCTAAAGGACATACTTCCGAGGTGGTCCCTTTGACAACAAGTCAGTATCTGATGATGGAATCCTAGAGAAATACCCTCGAATTTTTAAAGCACACTTATAGTAATTTTGGCATTTTTAACACCAAGTCAAGTATTTACTTTCAGAAAGTGTCATTTGGAGAACTGGACCTGATCATGAAGACCGTAGGTATCGGTACTCTGTTATAATTACATTATTGTCGTTTAACCACATATTAAAAGTACTAATAGGTGGAGTATCAGCTAACGGATGGGGGAGGGGGGGTGGAAGGGTCCTATTTTTAGGGTTCCGTAGCCAACATTTTATTTATTTATTTATGTCCAGATCCTTCTAGTTTTATGCGCCTATTGTGCCCAGCTGTACGATGAGCCGGATGAAAATAGGTCGAGGAAGAGATGGATTAAGAATCGACAACACTTACTGATGGTTATGTTATAAAATATTATAGATCAACATATCCTTACTGGTATTCATAAGAATATGTTTTCAAAAATTTCACTTAGATTTCTATCGTGTATAACACATATAATACTTGGATATATTGGAGTAAAAATTATAGCTAAATTATAGGGGCACAACGATAGCGTGTTTTAAACTTGCCGGCGCCATCTATGATCGGAATAACGAACTGATTTAAGGGATTAATATTATTTGATTTGCATCCCACTAATATTTTAAATTCGAAAGTTTGTGTGTGACTTCTTTACGTCTAAACCGCTGAACCGATATAGATGAAATTCGGTATTTCAGATAGTTTGAGTCCCGGGAAAAGACGGATGATAATTTGCATTGCATATACTATTCTACGCAGCGAAGCCGCGGGCAACAGCTAGTTAGGGTTCCGGAGCCAAAATGACAGAAACGGAACCCTTATAGTTTCGCCATGTCTGTCTGTCTGTCTGTCTGTCTGTCCGTCCGCGGTTTTGCTCAGGGACTATCAATGCTAGAAAGCTGTAATTTTGCAAGATTATATATTTAAACTATGCCGACAAAATGGTACAATAAAAAAGGGAAAAAAAAATGATTTAGACTACCTCCCATAGACGTAAAGTGGGGGTGATTTTTATTTTCTCATTCAATCTTGTAGTGTAGGGTATCGTTAGATAGGTCTTTTAAAACCATTAGGAGTTGCTAAAACGATTTTACGACTCAAGTGATTTGTTTGCAAAATATTCAATTTTAAAGTGCAAATTTTCATTAAAATCGAGCGTCGTCCCCTCTCTAAAATCTAAACCAGTGTGTGGAAAAATTTGAAAAATTCAGGATTGTAGTAAGTATATCAAAATTACAAGGAAAACTATAATGTTTAAGTTTTCTTGAGAATTATTAGTAGTTTAAGATTAAATAGCAGCCTAAGGTATAAAATATACCTAAACTTGGAATATTCCGTACAAAATACGAAATCCTTAGAAAAATATTACTTAATTTTTCGTAATGGCTACGGAACCCTATTTCGGGCGTGTCCGACATGCTATTGGCCGGTTTTTATTTTTCGTAAATAACTCGTAAACGCTGGCAAACAGCAAAAAATCTACATAAAATTCTCTACAAAAACAATTCTACACATTTTTTATCTGAGGTCAATATTTCACGTGATATGGCGGGAGATAAGATGGATAATAAAATATAAGCACATTTCTTTAAGTATGGGGATGGATGGATGTTTGTTACTCTTTCACGCAGAAACTACTGAACGGATTTGCATGAAATTTGCCATACAGGTAATAAATACCCTGGATTCAAATATAGGCTACTTTTATTCCAAAATAATCTATGGTTCCTGCAGGATCAAAAGGATCACAAAGTTTTAAACAACATACTAGTTCTGTGCGAGCGAAGTCGCGGGCAAAGAAAAAAGTAGTCTATATGTTAATCCAGGGTACACGAGTATATATGGTCTACCACCTTAAAGTTGATAATCGTTTGCATGTTATAAAACAATAATGCCAAATGATGCCATAGACGTGTCTGTCAACTTGAAAGTTTGACTTTTGCGACACAGGTATTATAATATATTAAAGTATTAACTATCACGAAACTGAATCACTGCTGAAGGTTGTTTCTTGAGGTCATTATAGGATGGAACTACCAAACGGTTAACGGGATTGACTTGAAATTTGGTACGCAGATGTAGTTTGGATGACAATGCAAGTACAGTCAATAAATAGCTTGTATTAAAAGTGTTAATTTATTTTGTACTTGTATATACAGGCTGTCTCTGGCTTTAAATTCAATAGCTACTTTTGTGGTAACACCCAAACACTCCGAAATATTTAATTCCGAATTTGCTAATTCCGATCTTCAAAACTGCGATTTTCACAATTCCTAAGACATATAATTCCGAATACTTAAAAGCACGAAATTTATTTTTCCGAATTACAAAATATCGATTTTTTTAATATCCGATTTTTAAAACTCCGAAGAATGAAAAACACGAAATGTTATTGGCCCGAAGTACAGTATTCCGCTTATTAAATTTCCGAAATGACATTGCTAATTCGGAAATATGATATTCGGCAAAATAAACTTCGTGGTTTTAATAATTGGAATCTTGAATTTCAAATCTCGAATTAATATCAATTAATTTAGGTAAATTAACCCGCATAGGTTAGGTTAGGTTAGGTTAGAATTGCGTCAAGGGGCGAAGCGCCTTTACTGCGCAGAATAGGTCGAATAGGAGCTCCGTCGACCTTGTGTCACATTACTGAAAATGAATAACAGTTACTACTTTTTTAGACCAATCTAAATAGCTTACTTTTAAAAGTCGGGTAAGTTATTGATCGGCGTAATGATATTCGGAATTTTGAAAATCGGTATTTTAGTAATCGGAATTCGTATTTTTGACATTTCGGATTATTATTGGCTCGGACTTCTTATTGTTCGGAGTATTAAAATTCGGAATTTTAAAATCGAAATTTTAAACCTTAGATATTTTTAATTTTCGGATTTATAAAAATCAGATTTATGAAGAACCGGAATAGTCATATTAGGAGTTATAAAACATTCGGAATTATAAAAATCGGCATTTTGAAGACTCAGAATTTCGCTTTTCATATTTATTTATTTTCAAATAACTTGAATTTGGATAATTAATTGATCCTCAATGTTTAATAGTTAAATCAGTGTACTGGACATAGTGGTGTTATCCGCTGTCGCTTGTCTTTAAATAATTTGTGACATTTATTTGACATCTTAGAAAACATTTATCATTCTGTAAATTTTATGAAAATTACATTTAATCTGTGTGAAAAAAATATATTAACAGTGATCATATTTTTAAGATGTTGCAAAACAAAAGTAGCTTAGTTATGCGCCGAGTAGAATCGAACCTTGGACTTAAAGCTCCATGATCAAGTGATTCCTTGTATATTAAGTATAGTGATTTCATTGTAGCATGGTGCGGGTGACAGCTGTCAATATCACAGACTAGAGTGAAAGCGTCAAAACTTGAGTGAGAATAGAATAGGTAGAATGATGGCTCTTAATCCGATTACTACGCAAATTTTGATGAGAATATTAGTGTAATTCTAGGTTGGAATATTATTTGCCACGTAAATAAGGCTAAACGGAGTAAGCAAGAATGTTCGTTAGGTACTTACCAATTAGTAAGTGCCAATATAACTCAAGACACATTAGGTCCCGTCCCATCACTAAACGTGTCTCTGGTGTTACGTTACACGCATATATATATATATAATCGAACCCAGGTCCTCTGCATTCCGTGCCGCGTGCTATACCGCTACGCCACTACTGGACAGTTGTACAGGCACGAATTTCTCCTTTGCACCACAAATCTCAGCTTGCTTGTTTCTTATTTAGCCACTTAAGCAGCGACACTAGCGACATCTATGCTGTAGCCCTCATCGAGAAACTTTCAGCATCCCATCGGAACTAACCGCTCACCCGGACAAGAGATGTCGCTATTAAGCAATCAGATTAAGATTGTTTTTTTTGGAGTCTTTTTGTATTTTTTATTTTAACTAATTTTGTCGAGACTTGGGTTCGATTTCCACCACTGGTCTTATTTTTCTCGTTTTTCTGTACATCTATATTTCACTTTGTGTTTTCGATATAAACGATTATTAAATAATGAATACTTACATAACGGACAATTTTTTTCGATTTTAAAGGTAGCAAATTATTGCTCACTTCCATTGCCGCCTGTTTTATTTCTGACGGCGCCGGCGGCAACATTTCGACATCAAATGCGTCAAAATCACACATTCTCACAGATGCTTCTATGGGCGTGTACACGAAAAACAGGGTCGGTATTATCCGGGCCGGGAAAGAGTGGCACCCAAAAGCAAAACAAACTCTCGCTATTTTGAAACTTTTTTTTTTCACTAATTACAACCTTAGAATGGACCCGGGAATTTAAGGCCAAATAAAATAATGTTAAAATATTATTACTTAATAATAACTGTAAAATTCATTTCTTGTCCGTTATCTAAGTATTCATTATTTAATAATTATTTATGTAAACATATTTAATTAAACTATAGTCGATTTAGCAATAATTAAGTAAATAAAATACAATGGCTGTTGGCCATTAGATAGATAGGACTGTGACATATTTGTGGGGCCTTGGGCTACCGTGTGTCGTCAGTGCCTGACGTTTTGTAAGATGATGGATGACATCCTAACCAACCAGTGTTCCTACCTGATGTTTTTTTTGTTTTTATTTATGTTTTATATTGATTTTTTATATGTTTAATTTAGTTTCACAGTGTATTAGTAATAACTGTAATGCTGTGTAAATAAATTTATGTGCAATAAATAAATAAATAGATAACCGGAGAACTTTTTTTTTAATTTTAATTCCCGCCATTTGCAGTGCGAAAAGAACATTGTGAAACGCTTCATAATGAGGGCTATCGTTTTTTGTCTCACTAGATGGCGCACTGTTGCGTGAGGTTTTTAAGTATGGCTTTCAAAGTCTGTTATTACGGGCGTGAAAACAAAGTTTAGATTAAAATCATATTTAATACACCTTAAAACCGTACCATAAAAATATCGAGCATGCCACAGTGTTGCATAGTCCCCGTTTTGTTCGGAAAAAAGGGAGGACAAAGGTTTCTGAAAGGCAAAACTGTCTCAAAACACAGACATTCATTGCCCCGGAACGCATATTTGCCATAATTAATTTTAGATATTGCAAATTATTCACAAAAAAAATCTTATTATAAATAAACCCGCGTAGCTCACCCAAAAACTATGAGATTTGACATTTCGGAGACCTCACGCTACACTAGCGCCTCTAGTGGCGAATTCATACGCGATAGCCCTCATTAAATATCAACGTTGCGCTCACACAGCGCTCATTGGACTACCAATAGCGATATCGTTATAAGCACATTGTAGTACTGCACTACTCGAGTAGTTTTTTTTTATCGTGGATCACTTGACTGACACCAATTTTGCTGTCGAAATGCAGGCCATATGTCACATTTTGTTAAACTCGAGAAAATAATTGTTGAAAGTTTTTTTTTGTTTTTGCCCAACAAAATAAATAAAGTAAAAATAGTCTTGCAACGTAGTACAGGCATAACTAATTAAAACTGTGTCCACGTCTTTCTAATTTAACTTTGAGTTTTTGGGTTCTCTAATTTTTGTCGATAGTATTTTTATAAAACGATTCATTACGCCATTGTTTTTTAAGGATGCATAGTTTTTTTTTAACTGTAAGATTGTTATAACACTAACCTAACCTATAAGATTCTACAGGATAGTCCTGAAATATAAATATTCTACAGCTTCAGAAAAACCCATTCACCCACATGAAACAGTTGGGAATTTAATCTATTGGAAAAATTATTTCCAGTGAAAAACTAGGATCCCGCGTGTTTTTGTATTGCTTCATTTCGTGGTGCGTTGCAAAACGTTATGATATGCGTGTGGAATATAGGCAATTTCTAACTCGTATCGGCTTGAAAACCTCGTTTCGCTCGTTTTTTAAGATCACCGAAACTCGATGGGAATTGCCTAAACAAATATTTCATGAATAAGGGGATCATGTCCATGCGATACTCAGAAAAATGGTAGGTCGATTGTAAAAGTAGTAACAAGCGTCGCAAAATGGGCACATACAGAAATAAAATTTACCTTCTCCATTGACAAAGTCTTTATTATGGACATATCTGGTCTAAACACAAATACAAATCCACTGCAATCAGTTCTATAGGGAACCCAGTCAAAAAACGTTTTTTTCTCAAAATTATTTTCTTTGCTATATCGTTTTTTATAATTATTAAAATTTACACACAGCCAAAAACATCAAAAGATTTCTAGCTAAGAATTAATTTTGTAAAAATTTTAGCTTAAGTATACCAGAGATCCCAGGGTAGGTAATGTGAACATTTTGCGTTGCCAGCGATGTATGTATAACGGAAATTACTAAACAAAAATGTTTTATTCATAACATTACATCTACTAACAAAAAAAGCTAAGCGTAACATTAAATTTCCCGCAATCGACTACCATTTTTCATAGTATTTCAACACAATTTAATTCTAAGGTGACAAGTGCTTTACTAATCTAATGTTTTATTCGGAAATATTCCCTTTTTCCACTCAATTTGCAAATGGCCAATATTGATTTAATATTCTATTAAAATTTTAACACATTTCAAAGTGACCAAACTTCGTAATTTCGATTCTTAACGTTCCGAGTATCCGCTCGAGAATTAATTCATGTAGTCCAGTTTAAATCGACGAGAAAAATTGTGCAATTTGATTTACATTCCGGAGTTCGATACCTATAGGTACCACTTCAAACTTATTCGCAATGTAATCCAATTTGCACGATTTTCCTTACGGGTTCCAAATGGACTTAAATATGCCTTACAAGTCCATCGAACATGTCGAAATCACGAATGATATTAGTCTAATTTTACTATTAAAAACAATTCGTGCTATGACAGTGATGCTATTTTTCAACCTAAAGTCAAAAAGTGCAGTGAAATTTCCGATTAAAACAGTTAAAACAGAAAAAGCGTTTTTGAAACCAAAAAATGCCGAGTTAATCTAAAGTTTGTTGACGTTATTTTTCGCGACGCAAATCGCCAAATATCCACATGACCTGTACAAACGACTGCAAGGCTATGTACAGATAAATACACATTAAAATGGTCTATAATTCTGCACAATATAATAATTTCTAATTTTAACAACACGAATAAAATTGGGGCTAGTAAGTAAACATTCAGTAAAACATCCCTGAGTCGGAGAAACGCGGAATGGTCGAGTCTAAGATCGTCGAAATACGTCATAAGAAGAGGACGGAAGACTTACGAAGCCGAAATAAACTCCAAAAAACCGTCTAAGTAGGAATGAATTCGGATATAAATATCCCCTACTGTTGGTACCCTATTGTTACATTTTGACACTTATGCTATCATTTTAAAATATAATATTGGCATATCTATTAACTTTTTACGTTCTCTTAAGCGTTGTACAAGGATTCTCAGTTCTGTAAAGTTTTACTACCAGGTTGTCATACCCTAGAAGATTAAAACGGATACAACTTAAAATAGGTCAGACTTATAGTATTGATGAAAATACTAAATCTTTTCAATACTGCTAATCGAAAATATGTCTCTCAAATATGTACCACAACCTTATTCTTAACTATTTAAGCAAATTTTATAACAATCCAACAAATCGCTCGGTCTACACGACGAAAGCCTTCTAAACACTGTAGGCCGACGGCGCCCACCACTGGAGGATGTACAACGAACTATGACACCAGAGAGGCGAACCCTACCCAGTCGCAATCACACTTCTTGGGTAAGCAGATCTCCAACTCAGTATCGGAGTCAGGAGATCAGAGTTCCAGGTAAGCTGGCGGCGTAGGTCGTTCCGGGAGCATCATACACGGCAAGAGTGGGTCGTCAGGGAGGAATATACGCTCTTCGACAGCGTGCTTGTATGATGGGTCAACGTCTAGATCCGCCATGGCTAGATCTGCTTCGAACGACTCCCACCTACAAGGGGACATCTCTGAGTAATCTTCCCCTGCGTCCGGCGTCAACTGCGCGCTAGGGGACGTATGGGGCTCGTCATTCTTTTCCATAGAAGACGAGGAGACAAAGTGAGAGGAAAACGTCTGTGAATCCGCCGGTGAAAGGTTAGCTGACGGTGTTTCTGGTGTTGGAGCGGTTCTCCAGACAGAGCTAAGAGGACCTCTCGCTGGTTGAGGAACGGGCGAAGTGGAATTCGTTCTGACGTCGAAACTAACCCTAACTTCTTTCTCTGGTCTTTCCTCTACCAGCATGTTTAGATGGGAACGATAGCTGCTGGCTGGCAGGAGAGCTAGACTGGAGTGCCGTTGGAAGCTTGACGCGGATACCTGACGCTGCTGGGAATCCAAGGTGGCCAGGGAGAACGTGAGCTGGGGGTCTGGTGAGTCCAATGGGGATCCAAGAGGCGTGCCCGTCATCGTGTGAGCTCGGTATCTGCAATGAAAATGTTTGTGAGTTTATGCTTTTGAAGTGGACGGTAGGTATATTTTTTCTCCACAGTGCGTTTTAAATTTTATGAAATGAGCTGACAAGATATTGATTTTTAGAGAGAGAGAGTATTCGATACACATAAAAATACATTAGATGGAAAATACAAAAGAATAAAAATAACATCGAATAAAAATACGTTCATCGCTATTTTTGTTCCTTTATGTACTTAGTTATATATAAACCGTGTTATGAAAATAAGTCCTTTTGGGCATGGTTCACATTCATTTTCTTCTTTGAAGCCACGCAATTATTTGTTTGAGGTAACAGTTCTTGTTTTCTCTTATAGATGATATTGACTTAACACTGAATTGGGACAAATTTGCATTTGATTCGGATTCTAGATTCCATTGGTGTTATTTGTCATTTCTGGTTGCTTCACATGCTGCACCCAAATACGTTAGATCTCTGATCAAAAATGGTTTTGAGCGGCATCAATTTACAATCTATTACTTACATCTGGCGTTGCAACAAGCTCTGCCATACTGCCTTCAGGTCTATTGACGGAGCTCTCAATATGACGGTTCTTGTGCGGCCTGGAGTCCGAGGGGCGCAGGAAACGAGGGGACTCTCCCCTCCTGTCCGTCCGAGGATCAGCCGGAACTCTATGGCTGTTGGATGAAAGAGATTGAGAAATCATGAGGTGCTTATAAATTTGAGCATTCGCTTGTAACAGAACATTGAGCATTCGAAGTTTTTTGTCGAAAAACGAATAGAGAGGGACAAGCATAGAGCCAAACATTGAAGATTTACACGATCACTTGAGGGAAGTATTACGTAACGCTAATCGGGGGGAGGGGGGCTTAATTTTCTACCTTTTTTCCTGAGGTTGAATTGCGCGTCTGACACAGTGGCCAGCAGAACTGGTTCTTCTGTGACGAATAGCACCCTGTCCCGGGAGACTGTGGCGAAGAGCAGAAGGTCGCTGAACAGCAGCGCCCAGTAAGGCCTGACGGAGCGACCTTCCACCCTGGACAGTTCGCCGCCGAAGATCCACTGCCGACCCGCTGTGCTTAAGACAAATGGCTGAAAGAAATGAAGTTTTTTCTCTTAGTTTTGTTTTTAGTCTTATTGTCTAAAACACTAGGAATTACAATCTGTTTCACCACTTGTTTCTGTCACACGGTAAAACTAAGACAAGAGTACAAAAAGATGATGAATGCAATTGCGAACGTCAGCGCGTTAGGCAATACAACAACCTCTGTGTCACTTGGTTGCCAGATATTGGAGATACTAAAGGGATTCGATTTGTAGCATTCGAACATGGCGGATGTAGACAATATCTAATTTTGCTATTTCTGTTTCTTTGGCTAGTTTAAGTATAATTTTGATAGTGTTTTATGCGGCGATTAACGTTAACAGTGAACAGTGATCACAAAATTGTATATTGCTCTCGTGTCTGGCATTTTTTGGGTTCCGGAGCCAAAATAGCAAAAACGGAACCCTTAGTTTCGCCATGTCTGTCTATCTGTCTGTCTGTCCGTCCGCGGCTTTGCTCGAGGACTATCAATGCTAGAAAGCTGTAATTTTGCACGGATATATATGTAAACAATGCCGACAAAATGGTACATTTAAAAATAAAAAAATAAAATGAAATTTTTTTTTAGGGTACCTCCCATAGACGTAAAGTGAGGGTGATTTTTTTTCTCATCCAACCCTATAGTGTGGGGTATCGTTGGATAGGTCTGGTCACCATTAGGGGTTTGCTTAGACGATTTTTCGATTCAGTGATAGGTATGTTAGCGAAATATTCAACTTTAAAGGGCAAATTTTTATGAAAATCGAGCGTCCCCCGTAAAATATTACTTCATTTTTTTGTAATGGCTACGGAACCCTATTTTGGGCGTGTCCGACACGCTCTTGGCCGGTTTTTTTTAATGCGCAAGTTGTCTCCACGTGGTTTCTGGAATTTTACTATCAAGTTGCAAAAACTACAATCACCGTACAACGTCCCTTTCAAAGAGAGTTTACCTTGACACTGGCGAAATTGTCCTATTAATTACAGAAAAGCCATATCTTAAAATAGAAGAAGAAGGAGATACTAAAGGTCTCTCAATAGAACCGCAATTGGAACGTGTCTGGAACGGGATGACAAGCGCAGACGTGACACGCGATGGCGACGGTTGGTTACGGAACGTGCTTGTGGGCATAGTCTCATGCTTTTCGATACAAACAATATATTTTTGCCTGACACGTTGCTGGTACGGTCATGATATGATACGGTGTCATGTGTAGAGACCTAAAGAAGGATACATACCCACTAAAACACATATTTAATATTCAAGACTCTTAGTCAACTTTTGACTATTTAGTCGTTTATTTTGAACATCAATTTCTTACCTTACATCTAGTGAACACGAGCCTACTCTCCAAGTCAGCAACAGAGAGCAGAGGCTTGCCGTCGCCAGCCAAACCCATGAGCCCTGACCCAGCAGTCACGTCTTGGTAGGCATGCTATAAACAATAATAAGTCAGCAGGTCACCCTCAAAATATGTTATTAAGAACAAAGAAATGGCACGAGTATGACTATAGTTTCTGATCTGAGGTTGGTAGCGGAGAAACGAAGTAAAAATCATGATTATCATCATTAAAAAGATACACACATTGCTGCACATGTATAGGCTTACTATATAAATGGAAAACACGGCCGTTTATAATTAAGTCGTAAATTCCGTGAAAAAATACTCCTGATTCTAATAATTACTACATCTTCGGCCTCATTCGCACTTACTTATTAGGTGAAATAGAAGTAGCTGTCGAGTTTAAAATAAAATAAATGTAGCACTCACCTGCAACTGTTCCACGACGACCTGAAGCTGCTTTTTTTCCAGCTGGTCATAGGGACCAGCACCCGCGGACGCCGCCGCTGCCCGCATTAGCCTTAGCAGCTCTCTGAACTGTTCCAGGGGTTTGTGGATCAGCGATGTGATGTCTGGCCTCCGACGGGGAATGGGGGGACTCGTACAGAACCGGGAGAACGCACCGCTGGGGTCTTTTGATTTTTTTACCTGAATATAAATTCAATTTTTCAGTTACGCGCCATAGATGAATTGTGTGGAGCGGTGTCATATTACTGTTACCTACTGTAAAATTCTTGCTTATATTTTTTATATGTCATTTAATTTGGCACGACTATTTTAATGCATCGGCTCCAAAATTTTCGTTTGTCTATTTTTTCCGCTAAAAGGCTACACGAATTGGAATAAAGCTACACGAATTTTTAACTTTGAGAAAGCCACGTTTTAATTTTTGGGAATTTCCACGAGGGATTGGTAGAATCCTGAAATTTCGATGGTACTCATCATCATCAGCCGTAAGACGTCCACTGCTGAACAAAGGCCTCCCCCTCAAAACGCCACTATGAACGACAACTCGCCACTTGCATCCACCGGTTGCCCATATCTCTCACGATGTGTTCATCTTGTGGGAGGCCTGCCAACGCTTCGTCTTCCTATTCCTGATCGCCACTCGAGGACTCCCCCAATGATTATCTGTTCTTCAAGTGATGAAAACACTAATAGTAAGGCAGCAATATTTACCAAAACGCAGTCAGCTCGCTTCAATCCGAGGCAGTACTTTTTGTATAGACTCAGGAACACCGGCGCTTTCTGTAGATAGACGGCGACCACCGTCGAAGTCTGAATCTCTCCGTCATCTTGCACTACTTGATCTAGGATGTCTTCTGATAGTCTTAAAATCTGGACCACAATAATACATTTAGAAATTTTACCAGATAATTGTGTCGAAAGATAGCTTGGAAATAGTGTTGCGAGGTCCGACTGGATAGAAATCGGAACAGGTGGTAAAACAAATTGTGTGTCAGGGTTTTAGACCTGAGGCTTTATTGTCTGATGCACTTGGAATCATAATCGTTTTCAACACTTCTTTCTGTCACGCGGTATAAGACGAGGGTAGAAAAAGATCCAAATGTAGACCGCCCGTTGATGACCACGATCCTCAGTCATGAGGGAACGACTGGAATGGATGGAATGGAGAAAGAGATGGTGAATGCGATCTCGGACGTCAGCGCATTAGACAATACGGCCTCTGAAGCCGTGAAGAAATTCGGCTCTTTTTTATTCATTACACAAAATGAAAGTAGTAGTGTAGTGAGAGTTTTACCGACTTTAAATGGGAGGGTAAATACATAATATTCAGCGATTTTGCGACATTTTTTCCACATTTCCGTTTCTGCGAGTACCTATCATTAAAACAGATGATACTCAGGGTTTTTCTATGAAAACTAAAGACAAATAACGGTGCTAAATCTAGCGCGATCGAATTTCTTGCGACTTGTCCTGCCGTTGTGCTAATGACAATGACATTTAACCGACCGTTCAAAACGCTTGAATGTTCTGCTGGGATGCTTAAGAGCAGAAATCTTTACCTCTTCAATATTCTGGAACAGAAGCTGGTGGTCGTTTAGCGCGATTAGATCCGCTCTCTCCGCCAGCGGCGAGACGAACCTGACCAGCCCAAACTGAAGGCAGGTGGCGTAATGTTGTTCCCTGGCCACGACGGCTAGAAGGGCCCTCTTCCGGCTGTCCGCCGGGCCTGGGGCCTGGGGGTAGAGGGCCTATTGTCATTATAGGATGCCCTGATTTAATGGTATAACGGTTTATATATGTATATCAAGGAAACTGAATCACTGAATCACGTACCAGGGTGGAAACTTTTCATAATCAACTTCACTATGATTTCTTTGGCAGATGTACGGCATGGCAACATGACGTTAGTAGCGCAAAGGCACCTTGGTACGCGTTTCAGTTTCTTTGACTGTTCAAAATGTTAGTTAAATAACTGAAAATCTGAAAGTAGTTTCTTCAGAATCAAGAATAGAATCGATGAAACTATATCTCCACTTATTCCGAAGTTACGTATCCAATTTGCCGACTTCCCTTACCTACATTATTCTATCGACTAGAGGCTCTTTACCTTGGAGACCTGCTGCAGGTTGGTTAGGGTTCCGTAGCCAAAATGGCAAAAACGGAACCCTTATAGTTTAGCCATGTCTGTCTGTCTGTCTGTCTATCTGTCCGTCCGCGGCTTTGCTCAGGGACTATTAGTGCTAGAAAGCTGTAATTTTGCACGAATATATATGTAAACTATGCCGACAAAAACATACATTCAAAAATTCAAAAATAATTTTTTTTGGAGTACCTCCCATAGACGTAATAGGTCTCTTAAAACCATTAGGGGGTTGCTACAACGATTTTTCGATTTAGTGATTAGTTTGCAAATTATTCAACTTTAAAGTGCAAATTTTCATTAGAATCGAGCGCCCCCCCCCCCCTCTAAAATCTAAACCGGTGGATGGAAAAAATTGGAAAAATTCAAGATGGTAGTAAGTATATCAAACTTACAAGGAAAACTGTAACGGTTAAGTTTTCTTGAGAATCATTAGTAGTTTAAGAGTAAATAGCAGCCTAAGGTATAAAATATGTCTAAACTTGGAATATTCCGTACAAAATACGAAATCCTTAGAAAAATATTACTTATTTTTTCGTAATGGCTACGGAACCCTATTTCGGGCGTGTCCGACACGCTCTTGGCCGGTTTTTTTTTTCATTGAGCCCAGTCTAAAGCTACGCATGCGTACGCCGATTAGAGGTTTTAGCGAGGTTGCAAACTATTCAGATAATCTTAATACTGGCTGGTTTTCTATAAATTTGATTTTCTTCAACTGACACACTAAGTACAAATTACGAGCGTAAAGTCAAAAATTAAGAAAATTAGAATTACTGACTTATCAAAGCTTGCGAATAATTATTGAAATTATTATGGTAAAAATAAATGGAATAGACTCATTTAAAATAAAGAGGTTTTCAGTTATTTAGCTAAGACTTAGCTAGCTAAGGTCAGGATCAATAAAGTAAGTAAATGTATACGAATTCTTTATCAATTATCCCTGCGTTTCAAATAATTTGATTTGTATTAATTGTGTTTGCCATAGTTACATTTAAGCATCATTAACATTGGAGTATTTTAGTATAACAATTATTATTATTTAGCTTTGATATAATTTTATTATAGCCAAGATTTTAAGGCACCTGAAAATATTTTATCGTATACGTATCATTACGGTTTACTAATGTTTCGGCGAAAAACGTTTGGCAACTTAATTCATTTCTCAACTGTTTAATATTTCTGAAACTGTAAATATTTCAGGTTTTTTTATAAAACTAACCTAACCTAACCTAAAGGGTTCTACACGATGACCCTGAAATATTTACAGTTTTAGAGTTTGCGAAATGAAAAGTTGCGAAATGAACGGATACCTGCTGGTTAAAGCGTCTAAAATTATGCTATACAAAATATGTCCCATGATTAAAAATAACAAATTAATAATTAAACAAAATGGTTTTCGGACATGTGAAATTGGTAAACATGCATTTAGAGATAGCGAGTGTTACCAACCAATATCTCACACCAAATAGAACTAAAAACAAAGGAACACTAATTTAACTAACTGCTGCTACGAAACGCTAGCCCGTAATTGAGGTTAGAGTTGTTTCTCAATTCTCCAGAATTATTCTGTGGTTTTCTAGAAGTACTATACTAGAGCTCACTGGGTTTAGATACATGAAAACGTATTAACACTTTTCCAGGCCCGCTAATTTAGATATGCTCTTGCAAAATAAATCATAGTATTATACTGTTTACGTATGAGCGGTTAATTTAAAGACGAATAGTATTTTTATCAATTTCAATTGATTTTGTACCGTATTGTAAACCTAGTAAGGTCGAATATTTGTGTACATTTATGTGGTCGCTATATGGACTATGCCTAAAAAAGGGTTAAAAGGCTTTTCTACGTTTAATTTATACCGAGTAGGGCCTTGAACAGGAGCGAATAATTAAAATGTAGATCATATTCGTCAAACTGAACAACATTAGTTCAGCGACTTCTCGCTAATGTAAATAACTGCCATTTTGGGTTCACATAACTCTTAACTATATTTTTCACTTACGGACCTATAAAAAATATTTTCTGTATTTTGTTAATTCAAAGGGTGATGATGATATGACGAAAATAAAAAGTAAAACATAAAAGCAATAAATTTATTTGCACTAACACAAAAGAACATAAATTAGAAACAAAATAAATATAACAGGAACCAAAAATTTCAAGTACACGAGTAAAATAAATTAAAAATTAAAAAATATATGTTCACTAAAATAATGTACAAAACGCAGGTGTAGTTAAATTAAAAATAAAAGTAACACACAAATTATGGATTGCATAAGAAAAACAAATAAAACAACAAAATAGCTTAAGGCATAAACGTAACGATTCCCCATTGAAGTGACTTAAAACTAATATTAAAGAATTATAACACGGCGAATTACAAAAACATATGAATTTATAAAAAATATAAATCAATAATTTCCTAAGTGCCATGATATAATCTAATCTTAAATAATACAACTTTACAAAACACACGCATTAAGACTACAAAATTATAATTTATTAAATGGAATGTATGAAGTACCTACAAGTATACGACGTAAGCTTTATACAAATAAATTATAGTAAAACACTACTGTACAAAGTAACAAAATTAGAAGAACTAGCTAAAAAACCCCACACACAATCAAAGATACTACACTAGCACCGTTTTCCATATGAAAAAGAAATTTTATTTTCCAATTTATAAACTATAAATTCGTTCAAAATTCTAATAGTTGACTAGTACGCCATAAGAGAGACTCAAATTTACAAAATTTTATGATAAAAGACGAGGCAAATAAATTACAAATAGATGATTATCTTACAAATTATTATATTTCCAAACGTTTCAGAACAGAACATTAAAAGGAAGTAAATAGCTTTGAGAAAAATTATAAAATACTTAATGAAGATCGCATCAAGACACTAATGGAATATTCTGTTATCTATCTAATTTAAACATTGTTAGATTTCACAAACTTTTAGGTAAGCATAGGACGCTACGCTATTTTTGTTTATATCTTGCTCAATCATATCCAGACATAAAATAATATCTGATATTAAGATGGACACTGTGGTATTCTCATGCTAATAAGAACCAGAAATACTGATATATTTATGAGGCTCAGGATTTTTATTTTAAAAACTAGGAAAGACAGAGGCATCTCGCCTGATAATAATTAAGTTAAGACAAACAAAAGCGTCGTTATGTGAACGGCGCCTAGTCTCATTTCGTCTGGATTATTATATTGCTAGCTTGAATTAAAAGCCATATTAGACCCTTATTAATCATCATATACCATAGAACGATGAAGTTTATCAGATGCAAACTTAAAAAAGAAATAGCTAAATTCCATTAAGTCGCTTGAAGCGCAACAGTTATCGAAAGATCACGTTCTACTCTTACTTCAAGTCCTAGATATGTAGCGTGACCTAACTGTATAGGTTTCTAAGGATATAGCTAAACAGTTTTCAAGGAATCACTACTTCCATGGCTGTTCAAGATCTAAACTATAATTCCATTACCAACCTCCTTCGAGAACGTGACTTGGGGTAGCTGAAGTTTGCGTCTGTCCAGGGATTGGCTAGTTGATGAACAGGCTGTTGGAGGTCGTGCGACGGGCGCGGGCGACGCCGGGGCGACGACGCGGGGGGACCTCGGCGCGGGGGGAGGAGTGGATTCTGGGAAGGGGATTGTGACTTGAGCCAGGCGGGGACGTGCTCCCACCCCGTTCTGGGGTACTTTCCTAAAGGTTTCCAAGTTGAGAGTCTGGCCGGCTGATCTGTGGAAAGAGATGATTGAAGAGTTAAAAAATAAAATATAAGCTTTGTTATACTTTTTGTAGGTACAGAGTTAGTATTTCTTCGCAAGATGCTATCTACCAGTGGCATGGAGTCGACATTTCGCTATCGTTAAGTATTGGTAAAGAAATTGGATCGCGTTCGCGTACCAAGGTGGAGCCTCTGTCCAGATCTGATTATGAAAAGGTTCCATCCTGGTAGAACTACAAAGATATCCATACGGCACAAGTTACCAAAATATGTAAACACGACTTTAATTTTAAGGCATTAAGTCAATAAAGATCTGAACTGTAACAATCTTCTACCATGTCAATAAAAACGTGCCCACAAAAATCGTATGGAATAAACGCCCGAATAATGACCCAACCACTGTTCTCTTCTCACTCAAGTTAATTTAATCTCATGCTTACTTAACAAGCCCCCGCACTTCCTCCTCGTTAGACGTAACAACATTCTTGTTGCCGACAAAAACGATGTAGTCTCCGGCGCGGAGGCCCGCCCGCTCAGCGGAGCCGCCGGCGGCGACTCTCTCAACGCGCGGCGGCCGCGTCCACACCACCGTGAAGCCAAAGCCACCGCTGCTCGCGCGCGTGAGTCTGAAGAAGAGATAAAGTAAGTGACAGATATCGTGGACAATGGGTGCCAATTCACGTGATCCTAAACTGAGCTAAGGTTACTGGGCACTGGATAACACGTAGTCTCTTGGGTAAATAAATAATTAATCTATTTATTCCTTCAGTCATCAAAAAAAATGTTGTTAATCAAACAAAAATGACAATGATGTAGCACGTATAAGTTGTGAGAAGTGAGAGAAGTGAGAGCCCGAGAAAGTTTCGCACAGCTAGACGGCTTGTGGAACTGTAACTGTAACTAAGTAGTTATAATCTTCTGGCCCAATAGTTTTCTAATAATGACCGCCTTAACCAAGGAAGGTTCAGATTAAGGTGCACTAGAAGGGACTTTTTGCAATTTTCATAGGAGAATTGCATGTGAATGTGAAATCCCGGAATTTCAATTCAGCTGCTTGACCCCGTGGTTAGCGTGGGCAAAGCTCCGGGCTAAGGCTATTATTTTTTATGGTTTACGCTAAAATGGTGAATTTAAATCAAATTTGGGCACAGGTGACCTATGTGTACCTGGACAGTGTATACTGCTACTAAAACAGGACATTTTCAACTAGTTTCATTGCACTTCATTGAGTGTCAAGGACTTAGTCATACTTTCTAGTAGTAATAAAAGGCGGGACTTAATCTTGCTTCCTAGTGGGTGGTAGAGAAACGCGGGACTACTTAGTTTTACTTTGTAGTACATAGTAGTAGTAATAAAAGGCGGGACTTAGTCTTACTTCCTAGTAGTAGTGAAAGGCGTCCGCCCATTTCTCTGCGACTTCCTGGGCGCTGCTGCATCATCAGGCGGGTCCAGCTCCAAGTATCTTAAGAACAGGTGCTCGTCGGCCTCCCGTTGGAGAGCGGCAGCCACCGCTGTCTGCCCCGACGGACCGTTGAGATTTCCACCTGGAAAAAGGAGGGGTTAATTGAGGAGGGATTTTACACTTTTAATACGAGATCTGATTGATCATCAAGTGCAGACAATTATAGGCCCTTAAGTACCTACCCCAAAAATTTATGTAAAAAAAACATGTCTGCCTTAGTTCCATTGGCCGAGTTGATAGATCCTAGTACTTAATATTAAAAATGCGAAAATGATTGTGTGTGTGTGTGACACACAAACACGTGTGTATGTATGTATGTATGTATGTAAACTCTTTATTGTACAAAAGAAAATAAACAAAACACAATTGACAAACTTTGAGATACTTGTACAAAGGCGGACTTATCCCTTTAAGGGATCTCTACCAGTCAACCCTTGAGTAGATGAGAGGAGCAATCAGTTAGGGTCCGACAAAGAGTGTTTAAGAGAAAAAAATAAAATTGTGGAAGCTACTATACAGTCTTTTAAACAATATAATACATAAACTACAATATAAATAAATCAATAAACTACTATATATATATACGTGTGTTATTTATGCTGAATGAATTTCGATGAAATTTTATGCGGAGATAGCTGAATAGCTGAAATAACATTTGCTGGAATAAATCTTGAAATTTAAACAGCTGGGTTTAGTCATCAAATTTTGCGCAGTTCTTCTTAACACGTCAATGAAGACCATGATATTTTGGGATTTTCCGTAATTTTGTGAAATCCCAGAATTTCAATTTAACTACCGGATCAAGTAGTTAAGCCGCAGGTAGACTAGTATTTAATATTTACGTACCTTTGTCATTGCAATTCTCCTTCTCTTCTGTGCTAGTGTCTATGTTGTCGGTCGCCATTTTGTTTAGTTCTCTAGCGCATGCGGACGCCAGCGCACGCTGAAGGTAGAAAGAGCCGGCGACGTCGCTCTTAATTGCATCTTTTAGAGGGAACGAGACGCATCCTAAGAACTCGCTCCGTCTGCAACAAAACATCACCTTGTGTTATCTATCTGGTATCCTTTCATTTCGCCAAATTTTTTTTTTACATATGATTCTTTTCACAATTGTTTCATTTTTTTGTGTTGGGTGGGTCCCCTTAATGGCCAAAGACAGGTCCTTCCTTGCTTTTGTTCCTTAATTTTAATTTTTAAGAGATGGCGGCGTACAGTCCAGTAATTTTCATTATGGTCGAATGGAAGGAAGGACCCAGAGAGTGCCGGACTCTCACGGCTGCACGTCTTCAACTCCCTGAAGCTTCAATTGTTTCATTTAGCCAAATGCATCTTATACTGAAACTGTGAATTATTCAGGATTTCAAGACCATTGTGTTAAACCCCAGTGGATGAAATAAAAGTCGTTTGCTCAAATGAAACATTTGTGAAATTCATGTGAAACGAATAATTCATAAAAAATGTCTATTTACATATAAATGAATCCCGATTTTACTTGGTTATATTTTCAGAACGATTTTACCGAATCCAATCACCTTTTTTTAAGTTTTGTATTACTTCGGAAAAAAAAGAATGTTGCGCAAAATATTAGAAAATTGAAGAAAACTTGTAACGTTAATGAAGTAATCGTATGATGTAATTTTTGGAAATTTTTGGGGCATTCCGGACTTTTGGGTGAAATTAGTATGTGTAGGACAAAGTCGGGATTTACACATAGGCTACTTTTTATCCTGAAACTCCCACGGGATCGGGATAAAATCCCATAGTTTCAACCATTATCATGTCCCTATGATATTTGGTACTTAGTTTTTTTACGTAAACGTTAGCGAAATGTTTCCGAATTCCCACGGAAATTTTCGCGAAATCAAATTAACGGTCAATTACGCGGTTTAAATGAGCGAAGCTGCTTTTAAAAGCTGATGTAGGTATAATATATTATATTGTATTGTTTAATTTTCTTTGTCAAGACAAGTCATACCGTTTACCTTTCCTTGCCCGAATTTCACTTGCCATACCAACGTTTGCCATAAAATATATAGAACCGTTCTGTTCTCAGGATTTTTTAAAATGTCATCATATAGAATGCAGTAGGTTAGGTTAGGTTAGTTTAATATCAACTCTGAAGAAATCACTATTTCAGAAATAAATTGCTTTAAGGCAAATGAAAATTCTGGAAAACGATACATTCGGGCAAACGATAGAGAACCAAGTCATTACATTATAATACTTATGGGCATTATTGTTACATTCTTACTCATAAGAATAGGCCTGTCTCCAACAATGAAAGTCCTACGGCTGGCATGATGATGATGATGACGTTTTTAAAAGTCTTTAAAAGTTTATAAAGTAATTTTGCGCAGTAATTTAAAATTGAAATGTCTGTTGTAAAATTACAATATCATTTTCACATAGTTATCATATTTACAAATTAACATCACAAGAGATATCTTTTTCCAAATAAATACTCGTAAATACATTTTGCTTGTGTTGCAGAGCTAGCAGCTGATTTGGCAACAAATTTGTGTTCAATCTTAGGGCCTGCTTTACGACTCTCATTAGCTTTGACGTGATCTCTGTTTATTATTTCCGAAAAGACAAAGGCGGCATCACAAATATTCTATCAGCTGTTCCCTGCGGCTTCGACCCCGTTCCAGTCTTTTTTTTAAATGTGTTAAGCACAAACCTTGTCCTGCATGACAATACCGAACACAAAAAAAAAATTCGGTGCCTTCGTTATATTTAAAATATATGATAATAAGAAAGATAGATAGATTAAATGAATATTGATGGTAGCGTTTTACTTCAGAACGACTGTTTTCTTTTTTATATGACAGAAAACGTCGGAGCTAAAAATAGTACTAGGTTTGCGAAGCTGGGCCGGCCGGGCAGCTAGTTTGCGAAATGAAATATCAAATTTATCAGAAAGTATTATAATAGGTACTGAATGGATACGAATTATTCATTTTCGGAATATTAAACTTCTAAAAATAATTTTTGAGACAGAATCGCTCCGGAATTCTTTAAATGTGCCAGGTAGACCCCTTGTTATTATTGAAACAGTGTTAGCGGCATCCTTTTTATTATTCAAATAGCGGGGCTTTCATACTTCCGAAGTTCCCGTCTTTTATAACGAACACCCACTATTATATTAGTTTTGTAATCCAATACCAATCTTAACTCGATTGTATTGGGTTTAAAGTTGAAGTTATCCGTTTTTTGGCAGCAGAACCCTTACAAAGCTGTACTATAAGATTCAAGGATTCAAAAGAAGACTTGTAACTGATCAGATACCAATTTGAAGCGATTAGAGGCTTTTTAATAGTACCTAAGTAACACCTATAGTACCTTCACTCATTGTTTAATGTATAAAAAACATTATAGTAAATTTACCTAGTTAAAAAAAATCGTGAATGTGTAGCCAAAAAAAAATACTGGCCAAAACAAAAATCTAGTTAAAAAAATCTACAACCATCATTCGAATCAGTTTTTTGCAAATAACCTTAAATCATCGTATTCACAATGAAAAAGCGGTTATTTGACATAAGATTTGTTTATAAAATAACGTCACACAACAGCAGCAAATTAAGTTTTGTATAAATTTGAGTCACAAGAAGACTAACTACACAAAAAAAATATTTTTGTATTTCAATGTTTTCCACTTAATTTGTTTCGTATTATTAATTAATCAGTAGCATCAATGTGGATCAAATTAGAATACACGATTCTTAGCGCCATTTATATTTCCTAATTTTTTCGTTCTCGAAAAATCCTACATTTTCTTAGACTAACGTAATGTCGATAAAGGGATACTTTCGAATGCCATAATCTTATAAGTCATAATGTAATGTTTGTCATAATTATTGTTAGTCATATTTTTTCCCGCTGAAACCGTACGTTTTTCATAATTTTTTAAATGGTCACCTGTAGAACTCTATAGGTTAGGTTAGGTTTGTTTTATAACAATTCTGAAAAATAAATGGTTTCAGAGAAAAAAAGAGTTATGTTAAACATTACATTATGACTAACAATTTTCTACCAGTCGATATAGACCCGTCGATAAAACATTAATAAATACCTAGTCATTTACAAATTAGAATGAAAATAGTTAACGTTTTTCGCTGCAGTCGGGCAAGCAAATTGCAATTTTCTTATGATAATAAATAATGACATTTCCAGTGCAGCAACGCTAACGTTCATACCTACTACGCTATAAATATTTTCTATAGTGTTTGGGTGTTCTAAACATCGAGATCTGTATGGTGAGTTAGCCTGTTTTACCACTCTCTGATAAGTTTCCGATATCTATAAGATAACCTTGAAATCTCTGTTTATCAATAAAAAATAAGTTGTTAGTTAAGATATCAGGAACTTAGCAGAGCATGGTGACTCGTGCTCTCAAGCTTGTAAATAAACATAATGCTTTATTAGGAAAAATTTTAAGAATTGCGTGAACTTTTGTCAAAAATCTAACTAAAGGCAGTAAAAATAAATACAGTGTACCGGCCTGTTTCAGATAAATTTGTAACATTTATTTCATAGGTGTCTATGACGACGTCTCTATTTATTCGAACATAATAAACAGTCGCATCATATATACCGGTCTCAGAAAATATCAGCAACTTATGCGACACTGGTGAAACAGTCCCAGTATAAATTTGTAACTCAACAAAAGCGTTGCTGTGGAAAAATATCAATGCCTTTGACGGATTTTATTCACAGCAAACTACTTGGCGCAACTTGTATTCTTGAGATTATTTGCGATGAGAAACTTGCTACCTTTTTACTTCTCTCTAATAAACAGGGTTCAGTGTTTTCATTCCGCGCTGAGACTAAAGCGAACCATGGAGTCGGCATTAAGATTAAAATTCTATGCTTGCTCATAATTCACATTGTTTTTTTTTAATCCCAAAAAGCTTTTATTACCAACTAATAATATATTCAGTTTGACGAAAGTTCACATTGTAACTTCTAAATTATGTGGGTATTAATGAATATTGAAAGGGGCATAATAATTTCAGAAAGCTTTCTTTAAAAAAGCTTGTAGGTACAAAAAACTACGAAGCCAATATTTTGGATCCGAACAGACGAGAAACTAAATAGATTTGGTTTTGCGCAGTTAATTAATATTTCTTCTACTATTGTGTATACGATACAATAATGGGTAAAGCCAATATAGTGAGGTAAGCCGAAATAAATGTCAATTTCAAAGTAATATAAATTATTATAATCAACAAAATTACACATTCTTCAAATTTTTGTTGTTTTTGCCTCATTCTGATTATAAAGTTGTTAAGTGCCTTCATTCTATGATATGAATAATTAATTTCGCATTGCGTGTCTTGATATTATGAAAATCATTTTACTCTAGCTTTGCCTCGAGCAGCAGTGCTAGCGTCGTTGTGTTAATTTTTTGGTTCATCATTATGCTATATTTTTTTCTGGCATACAGTCTGCATGCTACTGACGTTTCCAAAATCACTTGCTTGTGTAGCACCGTATTTTCCTTGAGTGTCATCGTTATATTTGCAACTCGGTCTGTCTTACCATCACAATTAACTTCTAATACATCTTCACTGCATCATTTTTTTCTTTTATTAACTTTGTCACTTAAAATTCCTGGTATAGTCATTAAAATATTGTCAAAACTTGCCCCATTGAAGATTTTGACAGCACTTAAATAATTCTTATCAAAATAATGCGTGGTATACGGTAAAATTATCCCGGTTGAAGAGTTCAAAAACCCTTGTTATGTCTCGTGCCAAACGGTTTAGTTTTTCTTCAACGATTATTTCATTAAAACATTTGGCTTTACATTTATCGCTTTGTTCACCTCGACTCAATTCAATTTCTTTGTGTTTATAATCCGTCTCAATTTGCACGGCAGTAATTTCTCTGGCTTCATAATCCTCTCAAATAGGTAAATTGTTCACTAATTGGCATCTTCTAATTAGTATTTTTTGCAGAACGTTCTCAAAAGGTGTAATTGAAAATTATTCTTCTTTATTCTCTAAAGATGTTGTGGCAGTTTGTTAAACTTCTCTATGTAATTTCAAACCAACTAAATCATGGCCCACTTTTAAGCTTAAAAAGTAAACAGTGGCGATCTTATCGTTGCAAATTGATCTTTCAGGCACCCTTTTACAACAGAAAAAAGTATAAACCAAATCTCAGTAGTTCAGCAGGTTCAAATCAAACCAATGACTTTATTTACACCATGTACAGTAAGCAACAAAAATGTGAATACGGCCGAAGTGCTACAAATATGTATCCATGACTTTATTGCTTGAACATTAACGTCGTGTATACATATTTTTGCACTTTGGCTGTATTCATATTTTGCTGCTGACTGTACCAACTATAATGTATGTATATCTTACTTCCTACTCAATTCTTACAATTACAAAGTAATACGAAAGTTTGCCAGTGTATATTTGTCGCTTTTTCATGCTACGGCGGAATAGATTTGGATGAAATTTGGTATGTAGATAGCTGGACATCTATCTGTGACATCTATAGAATAAAACATAGGCTACTTTTTATTCAGATATTCCTACGGGATAGAGATAAAATCTCGAAATTAAAACCGCTGGGCTTTGAGTCATGAATTTTGTCATGATTGTTTTTAATGTAACGTCAATAAAAATCATGATTTCATTTTCGGAAATTCCCGCGGGAATTTTTATAAATCCCGAAATTTTAATTCAGTTGCTGGATTTAGTGATTTACGTGTGCGAAGCCGCGGGTAAGCACTAGTTGTTAGATATGGCTCAAAATTTGCAGAAAGGCTTTTAAAATCAAATCAAAAAATATTGAACCTGGCGGAGAAGGTAAAAAAAAAAACTACTTACCGTACTTTATTGGTAAATCACAAATTATATTGGCAACATTTAGGGGCTGTTTCACCATCCACTGATTAGTGTTAACTGACAGTTAAATGTGATGCCGTCTCCGTCTATTCGAACAAAACAAATAGAGACGGCATCACATTTAACCGTCACTTAACACTAATCAATGGATGGTGAAACAGCCCCTTATGCGATTACGACATTTTAAATGGTACACTCAGTGTAACGATGTATCTGTATACCTAGTGTCATCCACGAAGACGCGTGATTTTGTCAAAATTAGACATTATCAACATTGTAATAAGAACCACGGCACGCGTCATCGTGAATGACTCTACCTATATGAACGCAAGTGTTATCCGTGTTTACAAGAGTGTCTCTTTATCGACGCGAGTGACACTCGTCTGTTTAGGCCTTTTCATCACATTTGCTCGTAAACAGTGTCGTAACATGCAGGCTACCTTAGTTGCAACCCCCCCAAATAAAACCCTCGACCTTAATGTGCTTGTCATGAAACCCGTGGTCGGTAAATGAGTCATTGCGCGTACAAATTTTCTTGTCATGAAGCCCAAGGTCGGTAAATGAGTCCGTGCCCGTCAGGACCACATGCACACGCACGTTGCGGCGCATGCTGAGGGAGGGGGAGGGCAGCGCTGCCAAGAGCGCAGCCTAAGGTATCGCCAATATTTGTAACAATTATATTTCTTTTCTTTTAGAAATATAAAAATTTACTCGCAAATGTGATGAAAACCATTGTATGTCGCACGAGCAGTACTAGAATTACGAACATCGACTCATTAAAGATACTCACTCACGACTCATTATAGATATACTAATAGACTCTCGTTCGTAATTCCTTATTTACCGCCCTTAAGACACAATGTACTATTAAATTGCTTAGCCAAGTAAAGCTTTGAAAGTGACAGATTGGGCGCCGTAATTAAATGTTACCCTAAAATGGACACAAGTCTTGTCTAAAAACTAGTGTATTTATGGTACAATGTCGCAATGTTTTCACAGAGCTGGTTTAAAGGCAATCGCACTCCTTATAAGCTCAGAAGGAAACTAGCGCAAGTATTCGACGGATTAGTTATAAATAAATTACCAAATTGTCCATGATTTTATTGCTTGCATTTACCAGTGACTTCGAACGCGAAAAGCATTCGGTCTGGCAATTAGATAGTTTCTTGGGTAAAAAAATACTATTAAGTCTCAGTTACATTATCGGAAAACATTTTACCTTTTGTCAATCAAAAGAAAAACGACAGCAATGAAAAGCGTCAAAGTCCGGGAGCGGGCCTGTGACGGAACGCCGTGCTCGTGCTACAGTGAGGCACGGCGTGACGTTATGGAAGTTTAACCTCTTCACCGCCACAAAATAAACGAAATGACGTGCTCTGTACGCCACAGAAAAACCAGCGACAAATGAACATGATTTTTAATTCCATTGCAGAAGGATTAATTTCGAGTTGAATATTATAGATAACCGTGGCGTGTGACGCATTTCACGACTAAACGACTGGGGCGGTGAAGAGGTTAACGGGCCATATCTATCGTCAGAGTGCAGCACTAGCACAAAACCGTAAACCGTTTTTTGAGTATCTTAAACGCCATAATATCGTATTATTTCAATATTTTTTTATGGACTGTATCGTTACTATCGATGTAAAATATCGTTATATATACGACTATAAATGACTTTCTGCCAAGTTTCTTGCGGCGCATTCTTCTTGGCAATGATGGTCTTTCCGAAAGCGCTGGTAGTTTTAAAAAATGACGTGTAAAAGTGCCCATTGCGGCCTATTTACTGAATAAATGATTTTGATTTTTTTTGATTTTGATTTTTTTTTATATCATGATTTCTATTGGTTATTAAGGTCTTTGGTCACGATTTGTCATGGCGACAAAATATAAAGAGTTCTAGTGTCGCCCCTAGCGCAGAGCTTTGGCTAATATGCCCTATTGACAAAAGCAAAAATGTATGTCCAATATGTTGTGACAATCTAACTAACATATACTAATTAGAAATTTACAAGCAAGAATTAGGTCATCAGTGTCTTGGAGTGTCTTTGGAATTTTATTTAACCTGTTGAATGTTCCATTATAATTAACCGAAATCGAAAATACTGCGTTGTACTCATACTTAGTACTCGTATTCACACTTTTCATCCAAATCAAGTGGGGGGTTTCATCAGGTCCAGGTCCTTGTGCAAGGTCCGCCCGGATTGCTACCACCATCTTGCTCGCTAATCCTGCCGTGAAACAGCAGTGCTTGCACTGTTGTGTTTCGGCGTGGAGAGTAAGACAGCCGGTGAAATTACTGGCACTTGAGGTATCCCATCTTAGGCCTCTAGGTTGGCAACGCATCTGCAATCCCCCTGGTGTTGCAGGTGTCTATGAGCGGTGGTGATCTCTTATCATCAGGAGACCCACTTGCTCGTTTGCCATCCAGTTGAATAAAAATAAAAAAACTTCCAGCTGGTTTTGCGTAAAGCGTATCACACTTACAAACTTTCGTATTAATAAATAGCAACCATTAATTTTAAACACTTTCGTTCATTTAAAATTAAACGTGTATCTTTTGTTTCTGTTAATGTATTACTATAAGCACATAAGTTTTGCTTCATCTATCATCAAAATATTGAGTGTAAGAAGAAAAGTTAATGTTTAATATCTTCTCCAGTGTAAAAATGTCTTCAGAACATGACTGCCTATGTAGATAGCAATAGTGATGAGTTCAAAAATGTAATTTAGTGCAAACGAGTATAGAAACCTAATTTGTAACGTGAAGATTTTTTTTCATTAAATTCAAAGGTTAATCAATTTTCAAACCATGGTCGTCTATTGCCAAATTGATCTTACTTTCCATTGTTCTCATTTGATTTTTAAAAACGTATATATTGCACTCTCGTTATCTTCTTTCAAAACTGTCAGGTCTGTCATTGTCTCTTACTGCCTTCTCAAAAATCTTGTTCGAACTGGTAGTTGATTCTTTGACGTTTAAGGCTAAATTGTATAAAGATGTATTGACTTCGAGTTCGACAAAGTTGGCATCATTTTCTTCTTTTTCATCGGTGTCTTCGGTTTCCAGTCCATTCATTACTGTATTAACATTAATTATATACAAAACACAAAAATATAAAACGTGCAGGTCTCCTAAGGCAAGCTAAGCATGCAAGACCGTCGTTCAACGTCTCTTCGAGGTGCAGGACCATGCGTGACCAGAGGGGACACCAAGTTCACTTACGGCGGTGATTGTCACTCTTCTTCGCTCACTTTCTCCAGGATATTAGTGGGCAGGCTGTTCTTTCTGGCCCGATGGACAGGCGGATCCCATTCGGGAAGGCTATTTTTTCTGGAAAGCTGTAACCTGGCTTGGCGGTGTGAGCAATACTGTCTTGGAGGGGGAGGAGGGTCTTCTCGCCGAGTTTGACTGAGCCCTGCGACGGTTTGGGACACGAATGACATCCCCTTTTTTTAAGAAGGCTGAAAGAGACGCCTTGCTTTTTAACTGGGTTATTTTATTCGAAAAATCTTAATTTCTTTAGGACATTTGTTTTGGGGACGGTAAACTTAAATTGCTAACTTATATTGTTCAGGTTTTCGCATGTTTTGAACCAATCCGTCGTCCTTTGTCAAAGCTTGTTTATATGGATAGTCAAACGATATTTCACGACCACGGATTAATCCCAAAATATGTCGGGGATAACTCAGCCGCAAATAAATAAGTGATATTGGAGTTTCACTGCGGTTTTAATAATAAAAAATGGTGCTGTTAGGGTGGTAGGTAACTATTAACAGATCTTAATAGTCAAATGCCTAATTTTAAAAATTAGGTTAGGTCAAGTAACTTAAAAACTGGTACAGTCAAGGGCATAGATATCGACACGGCCAAAGTTGCAGAAATATGTATACACGGCCTTAATATTAAGAGCATAAAGTCGTGTATAGATATTTTTGTAACTTTGGACGTGTTGATATCTTGTCAATGGTGTCAATTAAGAGTAAGTATATTTTTGATTTTATTTGTGATTATTATTTGATTTGATGATTATTATTTGTGATTTTATTAAAAGATAAACTTTTATTTTAACCTTTTTGTTTCGAAGTTTAATCTTAATTTTACCCTATTGCAAGGAGAGGTATTGTTTTTTGTTGTACCCTATTGAAACTAATTACTTAATTATTTTTAACATTCGAGTAGGTCTTTTACTGTATTTTACGTGATTATAATGATAACATACAAATATTCAAGTGTATGTTCAATTTTGACAATATTAAATAGGTACATAAGGGTCGAATATATACTCTTTTTTGATTTTTGAAGTCGGTTAAAAAAGATTAAATTCCATGGGTGCTTATTTCAATATACCTAAACTTAAAAACACAAAACACGCGTGCGCATTTAGAGCAAGGGCAAAAAAGTGATGACATCGATTCTGGAATGAAATAAGTACACGCGATAGCGTTCTAACATCCTGTTTACTGAACAACTCAATAACCATTCTTTCTTTACTTTTTATTCATGACTAGCTTTTGCCCGCGACTTCGTCCGCGTGGAATAGTAACTTTGGGAAGTATTTTATTTATTTAGGATACCTATTTTGCCAATAATAGCACATAGAAACTTCTACGTTTTACTGAAAATAATATACTTAAAAACATTGCTATAAATATAAACTTTTTTTTGTTCTTCCATCCATCCATTCATCCATCCATGTTCTTTAGTAAAACATAAATATATACCCTGCCAACACAAAAGGAGTACTTAATTCTTCATAGTGGACTCTTGACACCTTACGTCCTTTATTGTAAGTTAGGAGGGTAGGATTATAATTAAGACGGCATTTTTACTAAGCATAGCTATACATATTTCCGATAAATATACTCATAGTATTTGTTTGGATTCCTTAAGAAATTTCATCCCATATTTTCAAGTAATAAATAGGTAAAATTTTGAAAGCGCCGGAAAAAATGCTTTTTAGGGTTCCGTAGCTCAAAAGGAATAAATGGAACCCTTATAGGATCACTTTGCTGTCCGTCCGTCCGTCTGTCGTCAAGACCCTTTATCTCGTAAACGCGCGGAGTATCGGTATCGAGTTGAAATTGAAACCCTAAACTCAGGTCAATAGTCCCGAAAGCTGTGAAAAAATCAAACTTCTAGGTAAGTCAAGGCAATCAAAAGCTACAGTCATTAAAAGGTGTTTCCATGTAAATCGCCTTAACAGAAAAAGTAATAGGGTACTACCGGCTATCCTGGAAACTTGGAATTTTGCATAAAGAGCTCTTATAGTAGCACAATAAAAAATAAAAATCTGAAAATTATAATTTTTCATGTCTGACTGTTGCTAACACTGCATCATCCCCCCTGCTATCATCCCCTCTGCTAACATCACCTCACAGGTAAAATTTTCAAAAACGTGCCATGCGTGCGTGCCGTTTCACGTGCCGAAAATGCCAAGTTTCATAAAGAACCATCGATTTATCTTCGACAATGACGATCTTCCATATAAACTTTCATCCCCTATTTCACCCCCTCACAGGAAGAATTAAAAAAAAACCGCGCGAATAAATATCTATGTATCTCTTATCACGTGCCTAAATGCCAAGTTTCATAGAGATCCATCGACATATCTTCAACAATGATGATCTTCCATATAAACTTTCATCCCCTATTTCACCCCCTCAAAGGAAGAGTTTAAAAAACGCGCGAAAAAATATCTATTTACTTCTTATCACGTGTCGAAATGGCAAGTTTAATAAAGATTCATCGACTTGTCTTCGATAATGACGACCTTCCATATAAACTTTCATCCCCTATTTCACCTAACAGATCGAATTTTAACAAAAGCTCAAACAAATTTTAGATTTATTTCTTATTAAGTGCCGAAATGCAAAGTTTCATGGTTTTATCTTCGACAGCGACGAACTTCCACCTTATAAACTTTCACCCCCTATTTCAACCCCTTAAAGCCTTTATTTCGCGATAAAAGATAGCCTATGTTCTTTCCCAAGGTCTATTCTATCTCTGTACCAAATTTCATCAAAATCGGTTCAGCGGTTTAGGCGTGAAAGCGTAACAGACAGACAGACAGACAGACAGACAGACAGAGTTACTTTCGCATTTATAATATTAGTATGGATGGATTAAGTGCCGAAATGCAAAGTTTCATGGTTTTATCTTCGACAGCGACGAACTTCCACCTTATAAACTTTCACCCCCTATTTCAACCCCTTAAAGCCTTTATTTCGCGATAAAAGATAGCCTATGTTCTTTCCCAAGGTCTATTCTATCTCTGTACCAAATTTCATCAAAATCGGTTCAGCGGTTTAGGCGTGAAAGCGTAACAGACAGACAGACAGACAGACAGACAGAGTTACTTTCGCATTTATAATATTAGTATGGATAGTATGGATTATCGATCACCGGTTATTTTTACTGTTACTAACCCTTAGCAAAATTCGACAGCGTTGCCAACAAAGCGGGGCGTTTTGTCGCCACTTTTAGTAGCCTAAATAAACGAAATTCAGTTTAAGCTTCCAATGCAACCCTTTAATCACTTCTACAGAAAGGTTATCTTCGGAAGCTTATTAGCGATAATGCTGCCGGTTGTTCACCTGTGCTTTTTTAATTTTAGATTCAAGTTAAAGTCAAAATATCTTCACTCAATGTAGGCTATAACAAGCATTTATGAATGTCAAAAAATCTACCACCAGCTCGGAAAAACCTCTGCTGAGAAGAATCCGGCAGGAAACTCAACGAGATATACTTTTTTAACAGATTTACAATGTTATTTTATGATATCTATACACCACAAGTTTTTAACACGACTACATTATTTTAATATAGTACCTACATTTACGGACTGTATCAATATATTATTATTACAATAAAAAGACACTGACAACTCAAAAGTGCCATAACACTGCCGATCTTAGCTTAGCTGCTTCTTCTAAATTGCAATGAACCAGCAGTTTAAAAAAAATAATAGTGGCCAGTTCTGGCAAATAGCCAAAATGGCGAAAATTGCTGACGTTGGGAACACTGAAAATCGATTATCAGGTTATTTTAAGAGCTCGTGAATAGGCAATTACGTCGATATAGATATAGGTTATAAGCTCCGGTTTCTTATAACTTATAAAGTTAGCTGCCGTAAGCTCGCTCCAAGTTCAACCTAGTCTTAAAAACATAATTAACCCTAAGTAACAGAGAGAAGTTGAAAAAGTTCCGACATTGTTATTTCAAAGTATAATATAACAAATATAGCTAAAAACTACCTACAGGGAATTAGATTCCATTTAAAAAAACCGTATCGAAATCGGTCCATCCGTTTGAGAGCTACGATGCCACTGACAGTTATTGGCGTCAAACTTAAAACTAAAACACCTGTCTTTGTGGTTTTTTTTTCAATTAATATACGACTAACGAAACGAAACGTAAAAATGTTGTTGCGTTGTGTTTCAAATGAATCTCTCATTCATTAAATCAATTTTTTTTTCTACTTTTCTTTGAGTCTTCTACGCAAAATTTTCTTCAGCCAGTGCTACAGTCATTACTTATAACTGTAACTTTTTAAAACGGCGACATTTTTCTCGAAAACCCAAACCCAAGGGAAATAACGAGACCTCAGAATTTTACCGTAGGTATGCATTTAAGGTCGCCATTTTAATTTACATAAATGACAGTTAGATGAGTCGCAGCCGACTGCGTTAGTGGACGTAAATAGACATAAAGCAACCAAGTTGTCACTACGCCAACATCACTGGCAACATTAGCAATTCAAATTTTAATACCTGGTAGCACTGGTGTTTCCGTTGTACAATTTTGAAATAAGAATTTAAGAATTTTTCTCCAGCCGTGGCCGTACGGTTCCGTTTATAATTGCCAGTTTAAAAATGGATGGCGCGTTCGGTTTTTGCTTGTTAATTGATTTGCATTCGACTAATGAATCGTGAATCGTGGCTTTACTTATATATCGCTATCTTTTTAAAATAAAAAATTGTCTCAAAAATGTGCAATGTAGTGTTTTCAGGAAAGAGCGTTTTTTTTAACTCATATTTTAACGTAGGGGCTGTTTCACCATCCATTGATTAGTGTTAACTGACGGGTAAATGTGATGCCGTCTCTATTTGTTTTGTTCGAATAGACGGAGACGGCATCACATTTAACCGTCAGTTAACACTAATCAATGGATGGTGAAACAGCCCCTTGTTAAATAGGTAAATTTATTTTTGAAATATTGTTATTTCGCAGTTTTATAAATTTGCTTTGCATAGATATTAGGTAGAATGTTTTGATGCAGAAATTGGTTGGTTGAGACTAACATCGTTGTACTGCTATTGATACATAGTAATTATATTTGTAATTAACCATTACATTTTGGTGAAAGAAAACATTGTGAGGGACGTCCATACACCTGTGCAAGGACACTAGCTGCCCAAGTTTTTACATACTGCGAGGAGGCCTGTGGGACTCATGTACACGAGTACATGTCGAAAATACAAACTGAGACATGGATGAGAGCGGAACATAGATGTCGCTAGTGCTGCTGCATAAGTAGCGTAGTAGAAATAAGCAACCTGAGATACGTATGCATAGGAAAAATTCGTGTCTAGATTCCTGTCCAGCGGTGGTGTAGGGGTTATAGCACGCAGCACGGATTGCTGAGGACCTGGGTTCGATTCCCAGCGCTGGTCTCTTTTTCTGGTTTTTCCGTGCATCCATGTCTCAGTTTGTATTTTCGTGATGGATAATTGTTGTGCGCGTATCAACGTCAAGTCAGTGGACGCGTGGAAGTGGGTAGTGGAAACTCATGAAAGACCTTATTCAGATAATAATAATAATAATAAAAAATCTTTATTCAATAAGACAAAATTGCACAAGAGAGGAATTAACAATTACAAAGAAAAGACAACTTAGGTTAAACATAGCACAATTAAAAAAGTTGAATCCTGACTCACAAACTAGGCAAGGCCCGTATCTTGCAATCAGTGTTCGTCACGTATGCGAGCTAATAGAGTAAACTACGTTATCCAAGTAGCTACTAATGTAAACTGAAACTTTTTATTAAGAAAGGAAAAATTAATAATTAATAAAATTATGTGTTGTGTTTGTGTGTGTGTGTGTGTGGTGTGTGTTGTGTGAGAGTGGTGTGTGTGTAAGTGTGAGTGCGCGTGTGAGTGTGTTCTTGGGGTTACGTCAATGAACATTACACGAGGGGCGGAAAGTTCGTGCTTAACGCCCTAAGAAACCGGCACAAGTAAAACAAGTTGAGGGGCAAATGCTGGCACGCGGAAAGCGAACTCTATGACGTCACGCTGTACGGAAATGAAAGGTTGTTTTGAACTAGCTGCCGATTCGTTTATTGTTACCGCGGGTACTATGCATGTTCCGGGTAAAACTCAGCGATGTTCTTCTCAGGGTTTTTAGGCTAAATTTCACTTCTATCAAAAACTGGTTCTGTGGTTTAAGCCCGAAGACGTAACAGATATACAGACAGACAGAGTTATTTTCTAATTTATAATGTTAAGTAACTGGTTTATGCAACCAATTTGTGTTCATTCAGCTCCTCCACGTCCACGCTTTAAAAACACAAACATCACAATCTCCGGTTAAGTTCGAAACCGTCCTTCAAAACTACCTTGATTTTTATTTATTTACTGTCAAGGCTTGTTTAAAAAAAAAAAAAGTTTGTTTTGAAGGACGGTTAAAAATATTATTAATAATTTGTGGGTAGTTTTGTTTTGTTTCATAAAACGTATGTGGGTACTTGGGGAGTTACAGTGACAAGTTAAAACGGTGGTTGTGGTTCGTTATTTTAACAACTGGTAGCATGGTGTACGGTTGTGTCACTCTGAAGATGAGCTCTGGTTGAGTTCGAAACGCGTCAGTGTAGTGTGATTTGTGTGTGTGTTCTTACAGTGTGGAGGTGGAGGAACTGCATGAACACGCATATTTTGCATAAGCTTAGCTATCGTAAGGTCGCGGGTGAGCAAGGAAATTATTTTAGTTCATTGATATGGACCTCCGCAAAGTAACGCCTGATTCAATAAATTACTTTAACTTTATTCCATAAAATATTCTGTTTTACAGATTATTTGCAATAATGTCGAAAACCGAAATTAGAGAGCAGCACTATTTGTATTATGCTGGTCACATTATTTTTAAATTTTTAATAAATACAAACTCACAAACTCACAAACTCAAACTCACAACATTTATTGACAAGAAAAACACACTACATCACAACAAAAACACAGTAAAAACATAAATAGGAGAAGAGAGGAAAATAAGAGATATTGTGCTGTAGTGTGATGCCAAAAGGACTCAGCTCAGCATATGCCGTAGCCTGAAACCGCAGAGCTGCAGCGCTGGTTTTCAGCTGAACCCCGGTGAGTGTGCACCCACGCACAATACAGTATAGGTTTTATAAAAAAGTTCTGTGAAGCTCCTATCCTTTGCAATTATATCAAAAGTTGTAATACCGATCATTAAACACCCCTGCTCGATGGGTTAATGTAATCCAACTTGCGCGATTTTTCTTGCCAGTCTAAACTGGGCTTTAGTTTTGAAATATTCTGTTCCCCCAGAATAACATGTCTTAGTAAAATGGTTTTTATTGCGTCGGAAAAATAGGTCAAACTTGTATAATTTGGGGAAGGGCGTATAGCAAGGCATTAGTTGGGGGAAATGAAGTAGCTAAGAAGTTCACGTTGAATCCGCTAGATGGCGCTTTTTAAGTACAGCTCGCTCGCGTTCGACCGAAAGTAATATTCTACTTATAGTTTGGGGTAGATTATAAGATACCTAATATTGGACACGTGCTTATACTTTTCTTTGGTCAATCAAGCAAAAAATTACAAAGGTGAAGCGCGTTTAAGAGCGTTTATAACTGCTGAGCTGCAACGTTGCATTTTTGTTAGTTTTTCTCGATTATTCTATAAAATTTAATGAAAATTAAAAATGTGGTCTGATAGAACTGTTCTTAATATGTAAGTTAATGTGTATACTCCGATAATTATTCGTGATTAGACTTCTATTTTCTTTAAAAACCGTTAATAAAAATTTGTTCGTTTTTAAAGAATATAAAAGTCTATCATGAATAATTATTGCAGTAGAAACATTAACTAACTTATATATTAAAAACAGTTCTAAAAGACCACATTTTTAATTTTCATTAATTTTTTTGTGGAATAATCGAGAAAAACTAACAAAAATGCAACGTTGCGAGCTAAGCAGGTATAAACGCTCAAAAGTTCGGAAGTGGGGAGCCTGTGACGTCACATACTAAGGTCGCGCATCGTGACGTCACGCGAAATTTAACCGGCCATATCTTCACATCTTTTTGTTTCCTCACTATGTTTTCGCTACAGGTCATGGTAAATTTCAAATGTAGTTTCACACATACGAAAAACTGAGCCAGCTCGGGCTCGAACCCACGATCGTCTGCTGAAGAGGCCATAGGTCAAACCACTGGGCTACCACCACTACCCTGCAGGTGCAGCCTACCTTGCAGGTGGTAGGACCTTGTGCAAGGTCCGCCCGGATTGCTACCACCATCTTGCTCGCTAATCCTGCCGTGAAATAGCAGTGCTTGCATTGTTGTGTTTCGGCGTGGAGAGTAAGACAGCCGGTGAAATTACTGGCACTTGAGGTATCCCATCTTAGGCCTCTAGGTTGGCAACGCATCTGCAATCCCCCTGGTGTTGCAGGTGTCTATGGGCGGTGGTAATCTCTTACCATCAGGTGACCCACTTGCTCGTTTGCCATCCAGTCGAATAAAAAAAAAACTACAGTACTCTAATATTTAATCAGTCATTACCTAAGTATATTTACACAACCCGACTAAAGGAAAAGTTCATTAACCCTATGTAAAAATAATTTCTCACACAATAGACTCTTCACGAATAGCATAAGGTGGAAATTCGAAGAAGAAACGACTATTTTAACCCCTCGTTTGTCGTCTGGTAGTTTTATGGCTTACTACGTTAACCAATCAAACGGCACTAAGCGGTTTTAGCAGCCGTAAACTGTCACTTGTAGTGTTAACTGTTTGTATGACCGTTCATATACTTTTAAGGTAAAATAACGTTGTAAATGGTTCAATTAAAAGACAGGTTTGATTTGATACCATTCCCCAATAGTTCCAAGACACTTATATAGCTCCTAATTAATTGCTGGATTTTCTTCATAAAGATGCATTTAAATTGATTACAAATGATCTTGCATATTCCTTATTGATTGATGATGGTCATAATAGCCTTTTGACTTAAAACAAAACGTGTTAAAACAACACGGTATTAATGGCAAAATTAAAAAAAAAAACTGCTATTAAAACTGGAATAAAAATGTTACTATTGCAAGATATTTCAACAGTTTTTGACTTTTATCTGCATTAATTAAAACTTAGAAACCGTTAAGATGTGGTTACATCTCATAGTAAACTGCCATTTTTGGTGTATCTGAGGCATGTTTAAGTGTTAATGGTCTTAACGCCGTTAACACTTAAAACTTAACTTTCAAGATTGCAATTAAAGAAAAAAGTGTCACAACAAGTTGAGATTTAAGGTAAGTATGGGTAAAAGTAAAACTATTCCCGTAACGCAAAATAATCCATACTTAATATTATAAATGCGAAAGTATATGTGTTGTCCGTCTTTCACGTCGAAACGGAGCGACGGATCGACGTGATTTTTGGTATAGAGATAGTTTATGTTAGTTTATATAACCGAATTCTACGGGCGAAGCCGCGGGCCAAAGCTAGTTGACAATATTTTGCAAATTAAAACGCATAGCTACGCTCTAAAATGATTAAATTGAAGTTATAACACTTAAGCTGTGCCTTGACATATCAGATGTAAGATATCAGTGTTTGGTAGAGTCATTCACGATGACGCGTGCCGTGGTTCTTATTACAATGACATTAATGTCTAATATTGACCAAATCATGCGTCTTCGTGGATGGCGCTTGGTTTAGTATTGTAGCACAATGCAATATCCATAATTTTGTGCACGAGTATACTATTTGATATTGTCACTTCACTATTTTTTGGAATGTGATAGAGACACGAAGTAAAGCGCTAACGTGAACTGCTTCAACTTTGCCCTCTGGCCCGAACATTGCCTGATTCAATTTATAGTCGATAACTAGCACCTTTCTAGGTTTTTTAAACTTTTATCCCCCGTAATAATAATTCCCGTGTAGATGAAAGTTTAAATCCTATAAGAGTGCTAAGTTATCGACTCTAAATCGAATCAGGCAGTGTTGGGGCCAGAAGGCAAAGTTGAAGCAGTTTACGGTATACATCTGAAATGAGATGAACCGCTACGAGTATCAATACTTATGATTTGCGAATATTGATAAAATAATCATGTCACCAATATTGCAAGGAATATTGACAAAAATGTTCATACCTTGGGCAATATTGCAAATCATCATTAGTATACCTACATTGCTAACTACCCAGCATTTTGGCATTTTTAACTATACGGTGTTACAAGAGAAATTAATGATACAAAGGCAGTGTTTTTCAAATACCACAACGCTTCGTAGGTAGCAATTGTTAATTATTAGTCTAGAAATAAATTAAAGTTGTACAGAAATTGTTAGGTTTATATACTAGATCGCATGGCAGGCAGAAAACTGATGAATTTCGCATTTGCATTTCTTACAGAAAAGTACGCGATAATATGAAAAAATCATATTGTAACACAGCGTGTCTTAAAAATACGTAATTTTAGCTTTAATTTAAGTGTTTTTTCATATTGTCGTTTACATTTTAATTATTAAATTAGGTTATAACAACATTACTCATACTAAAAAAAAACTTTTGGTTTTACAAAGGCCCGGTATGGCCAACGTGAAATTTAATCATTAAAGTAAGGAATCATAAGGAATTTTTCAAGTTCAAGCTAATTTAGGAAATAAATACAAAAAACAGTAATAAAATATGTGCTAGCTAAACCATGGAAACTCAAACCGGGTTTTTGTAAAACTAAGCTTTCGTGATTCAAATCAAAGAACAATAAACTCAAATAATGAGTGACACTATAAATAATTCAACCTTTGCCAAAGGAATGACGGATGAATGCTCTAGAAGCTACAATATAATCAAAAAGTGTAGACATATTTTTATAAAACACTACTTTACATTAAATAACATAAATATAATTAGATACAGACATGGTTTTACAAGACCCGTTTTCTTTGGATAGTTTCGATTTCGCGGTTGTTATAAACTGACGCTGATTGTTATAAGTATAGTGGTTTCAGCTATGGCCTCTGAAGCAAAGGACTTCAAATCTGGACTCACACCTCTGTGTTCAAAGTTATCAAATTCTTGCTCAAAAATATATTTTAAATTTAACACGGTCTCTACAGGGAAACAGCGCGTGGAAATATGCACAAAATTGCAAAACAATTCAATGGTGTGTATAAAGTTGTCAATCCGCACTGGTCCTGCGTGGGAACTACGGCTTAAGCACTCTAATCCGGAGAAGAGGCTTTTGACCTGCTGTGGGATGTATAAAGGTCGAGATGAGAATAGACTGAAATAGTATATCTTTGAATCAACTCAGGTTAGCAGCTATAAATTGCATTCCAATAAGGTTGACAGGTAATCGTAGGTACAGTCAAGGGCAAAGATATCGACACGGCCAAAGTTACAAAAATATGTATACACTACTTTATGCACTTAACATTAAGGCCGTGTATACATATTTTTGCAACTTTGGCCGTGTCGATATCTTTGCCCTTGACTGTACAGTCAACGTCATAAATAAGTGATCATTTTTGTACCTTGTCATTTTAACGTCATGTTTGGAAAGCCATACGAAATTGTGGTCCGACTGAAAGCACCACGGTACATAACTGATCACTTATTTATGACGTTGACTGTACTATATCTAACTATTGCTAGATGTTTCTTTCAACTTTATTATAGTGAAAATGCAAGTCAGCATTCAAATAAGTATCTAAAACTTGGCAAGAAGCCATCTTTCCAGTTAAGTATAGCCAATCTGTTAGCCTCAGTCTGGTAATCCAGTGAAATATCAAGGGTTAAAGAAAATACAGATCAAATAAGTTTTGATAAAAATGTTATTTTTAATACCACCTTTTTTGCTGACTGTACGTTAACTACGTTAAGTTTATGCCGTTAACCGTTGATGAAATCCGTCCTTCGGAGACCGATCCTGGCTTCTTTTTTTTTAGTTTGATTTTTAATGCGTAGTATACTGTAAATATTTATTGTACCTATGTGTTTGCATTGCAGTAACGAATGAGCGTTTTTATACATTTTTCAATTTAATTCCATCCATCCATCCATCCCAGCCTATATACGTCCCACTGCTGGGCACAGGCCTCCTCTCAGAACAAGAGGGCTTGGGCCATAGGCCCACGCGGGCCCAGTGCGGGTTGGAACTTCACAGGCACCATGAATTGCTTCGCAGGTTTGTGCAGGTTTCCTCACGATGTTTTCCTTCACTGCAAAGCCCGTGGTAAATTTTAAATGTCATTCCGCACATAAATTTCGAAAAAACTCAGAGGTGCGAGCCGGGGTTTGAACCCCCACGACCCTCTGTTTGAGAGGCGATAGGTCAAAACCACTAGGCCACCACGGCTTATTTTCATTTAATTAAAATAATATGTTTATTTTTTCATTTTGACATTTTATGTTTAAATTATTAAGTATATTATTGAATTGTGCACTTAATTTGAAAATAGCATTAATTATTACATTGATTACTATTTTTGAATTTTGTATACTTGATAGCATTTTACACCGAATAAGGTACTTATTTTATTTAATGTCTAAACAGGATTTTTAAATTTAAATTTATTGTGAAAATAAATCTAATTGATGCTACTAAATGTGAATATAAATTATTAATGGTTACAAATAACGTCTACGAAACTGTATCCCGTACGAGGACGGATTCTTTTAATGACCCTGATGAGTCATGATGTATGTATAATGTATGTATGTATGAACATACTCGACGGGTCAAATCTCGCAAGGTGAATTTGGCGCACTTCCAGTAGTCAGATTGACTTCAAATTTGGCATTCTTTATGTATTTTTTTTAAATAATATTATGTAAAAAACACACATACATACACACATTGCAAGTTAAATAAAAGGTTGTAAACTTATGATCCACACAGTCAAAAAAACAACGAAAAATGTGCAGAATTTATAGCAATTTTTACAGAGATTTTGACCATGTTCGATTCCCGGTCTCTGAGTTAAATAAATGGATTATTGTATAAATTAAAAAAATATAATTTTTAATTTTTATTGACTGGATGGCAAAGAGCAAGTGGGTCTCCTGAAGTAAGAGATCACACCGCCCATAAACATCTGCAACACCAGGGGTATTGCAGATGCGTTGCCAACCTAGAGGCCTAAGATTGGTACCTACTTTTTCTACTATACAAACCATTTTACAGTCTCAAGATATTTGATAAATTAATAGAATAAATGAATAGACATTACTTAGATAAAGACTTTTTGAGCGTGCCATATTATTAGTGGCTAACATGTAGTTATGTACAAGTAACACTATGTATAATACAGCAAATAAATTCATTTTATTTCATTTCACTGACAGTATTTAGGGTTCCGTACCTAAAGGGTAAAACGGGACCCTATTACTTAGGCTCCGCTGTCCGTCTCTCAGTCCGTCTATCACCAGGCTGTATATCTCATATGAACCGTGACAGCTAGGACAGTTGAAATTTCCACAAACTATGTATTATGTGTGCAGCTATGACAACAAACACTAAAAACAGAGTAAAATATATATTTAGAGCGGCTCTCATACAACAAACATGCTAGCCAAAATACTAACTAGGAACCAAAAATAATGCTAATATTGCAAACCGATTTTTGTAAGACTTCACCTAACTTTTAGCTACTGGTAGGCCTTAGTTTTGTAGTCACTCCGAGTTATGTTGCAAGCAACATATTTTTTG